>NW_027186452.1:284195-340812 GCF_028583685.1 Petaurus breviceps papuanus | reverse complement strand
TAGGTCTTATTATCGGGGAAACACGGGTAGTCAGAAGAGGAAATAAAGTTACTCAGGTATGGGCTGCTCTTGAAAAAGTCATGCTTATTCCTCATAATCACTGACAACTTTTTAGATGTTTACCTATCATATCTTTGATAGCTGGTTCTAGCATTTTCCCAGGAATTTAAGTCAAGTTCACTGGCTGACAAGCAGAGAAGAGGGAAAAATCACTTCCTATCTAACATGACTGAGAATGAAGGGCTGGCATTTGAGACAGGTTTCAATAGATGGAGATAAAAGGACAAACAGATTCTAGGCAGAGAAAACATAAGCAAAAAGCTTCAGATGCAAGAAGGTATAAGAAATATTTGGAGGACAGTAAATGGGCCAGTTAAAACTACAAGAGTGGGTAAATTGGTAAAGACAAACAGGGACCACAGTCTGTGGGGTCTTAATCCTCAGGCTAAGGAGTTTGGATTTTATCTGGTGGGCAGTGGGGAATGAAAAAAAGACTGAATGGGGAAGTTCCTATCCTGGCAGTATTGTAGAAAGATTAGCCTGGTAATAAGCATTGGAGGAGAGAAAGTGAAGACACCTGTTAGGAGTTTACTGTCATTGTCCATAGGTGAAGGAACAAGGATGGAAGGTGGCAGTGTCAACTGAAAGAAAGCATCTGAAATACATTGAAAAGGGAGAATGAGAAGATCTGGGGATAAGGCAAGAGGAAATAAAGATAATAACTCACTTACATAGTGATCCATGGTTTGCCTAAGTGCTTTTGTCAAAAGAACCCTGTGTAATGGTCCGGGTTCTCCCCATTTACAGATCAGGACACTGATGTTCTGGGAGTTGAAGTGACTTGCCCATTATTTCATGTGTCTGGTGATTGGGAGAACGAAGAATGCCACCTACATTTCAGACATTTTGGTTCCCCCTTAGCTTCTATTCTGTCATTTACAGAGAGCTCAAAAGATGTTGCCAGGCAATCTAGTTACTATATTTAGCTTCTTCCTAACCTTTTGCATTAAGGTAAAATGATTTCCTTTGTTGCTCTCCTTTCTCTTTACAAATCTCTATAAACTTAAACCACTGAAATAGTTTTCAACGTTGCAAACACTGTGGTTGTATGAAGTACAATCTTTTAACATAAAATATTCATTTCTCAAAATAGGAATTATGTAATCATGATATTAAATTACTCTCCTCATGTGACTTTGGTTATTAACATGCTTTTCTTTGCAAGCTTGCTTCTTTTAAAATAAAGGCAAATTCAAATTGTTTCTTTTGTTTGAACATCTTTATCAGTCACAACAACACAAATCTGGAAAACATGTATGATTTTCATAAATTTTAGATGGAGAAGGGGAGGAAAAGAGAATGTGAGATAGGACAAACATATGTGAAAAATCTATTTCATACATTCAGGAATGTCATGGAATTGGGTTCAACATTTTTACTTTTTAAGAAGTAATCCTCAAACTCAACCAAAGCAGTTATACTATATTTTCTAAAGTTTGTTTTCAAACTTACCTTTAAGATTGGGATACATGTACACATGCTATTTACTATAAAGTATTAAAGAAAGTTAGAGGGATTTAAATTCTTTACTTAACCCGGAAAAGGGAAGGCTGACAGAAGATTTCAAGTATATGCAGTGTTATTTGCAGATGGTAACCAAATTTAACTATATTAATAATAGAACAAAATTCCTTAAGGGTGATTTTTATCAGACCCCCCAAAAAGATGAAAAGATTCTACAACCTACTGAAGGTCTTCAAAAATAGGATAAACTTGTTCTGGGAAGGCTTATATGAGGCCACACCTTCATAAGTTAAATAAAGTCTGAGACTGTCCAAAACAATCCTTAGTTTTCATATTTATACTTGGAAATTCAGAAATTTTCCTTTAAAAAGACATCTACAAAAACAAAGAGACTAGGTTTATATGACTGTATTTCAGAAAACTTTCTTTTTAGAAGACTGATTTTACAAATGTACCTGACTTTAAAGCAGTTCTATTACGAATACCTGAAGAATCTGATTCTGACATAGGCACTCTTTCCACAGACACATTCACGAATTAGATAGGTTGGCCTTCAGATAGCAGATATATTGATCACAGGGTCCATATTCAAAGTCCCATCTGGGTAGGACTTATCATGGCATGAGCCTTTATACCATGATTGGAGTAGTACTTAAACACAGTTTTCGTTTTGAAGGTCTCCTAAAAATCCCTCTGTTATATTATCTTTTGTCACAAAAATCATGGAATTTCCATTCTACCTTTTCTCCAATCTATCTTTATGCATTCATTGATTTTCTATCTACAAATACGTCCAGGTTTCTCCCAACCTTAAATACTTTCACTTGATCCTGTGATCTTAAGTTATTACTCCATAGCTCATCTCTTTTTCGAAGTCAAGTTATGGGAAAAGGTCACTTATTTTTGTTGCTTCCATTGCTTCTGACCCTACCATTTGAATGACTCAGGCTGAGCAAATGAAGCATTCATTAAACATTTAATCGCACAAAGCACTGTGCTAAACTCTGAGGACAGAAAAAAGGGGGAAAAGGACAGTCCCATATTCTAATATAACAGAAGTTCATGCTCTAATGGGAGAGCCAACACATATGGAAGGTTTCAGAAGCAGATCAGACAGAAAGGTCCTCTGATCCTTAGGGTTTAGTAGTAAAGCAGATGTAAAGGTTTCTTCTTTAATGTCATTTCTATGGATAAGTCATCAGGCTTTGATGCTGAACCATCTGACAGTACTAAGGATTTCAGTGGCAAGAACTTTCTTTTCTGGGTCTTTGTAATGGGAATGTAAATTTTTAAGATCTTCCCTGCCCCTAGGCTAAAGTGCACCAGGAGCCTGGGGTGGGAGGCTTGTTTTTCAGTAGATGCTTTTTGATTGGCCAGTGGGTCCAGAAGGTTGTTACATTCTCTGAGCCAGGAGAAGGCTATATAAACCCTGATTTGAGGCTTTGTTTTGGGGCTGACTTTGAGAAGTGTTCTGTGATTTGATCAGATGAGACTATGGGCAGCTGTTGTTGAGAGCCCCCCCCCCTTTGAAAAACCCAGATGTTGATTTGGTATAGATGTAATGGTTGGACAGTTTGGAAACCTGTCTACTTGATCTGTTTCTCTGTCTGCATACTCTTAAGTTCGGGGTGCTGACCTTTTTCCCCTGAACTAGGTAAACGATACATACTTGACTGATTAAAGTAAGCTTGTTAACCCATTTTGAGTTGCTTTCCTTTAACAAAGCAGATCTAAGAACCTGTGCTGGCAGCCACCCTGGGGACGCTGGGCTGCTTGCTGCTACAGTCTTCAGTAGCTGTGGTTGCAGTGCCTTCAGGAACAGTTGAGAGGGCACATCTCTACAGGGGTTGCTTCTTGGGATGTTGGCCATAGGGGGTTAGGCTAGGAACCTAAAGGCGCTTAGATTCAGGGTCCTGGGATATCTACCTGGTACACAATGTTTTCTGTCTTTCCCTCAGAGTGCTCTGGAACTTGAGCCAGGTTGGCATGCCTGCCCCATAAGTGGCAGCTGGCAGGGACAGCTGGCTCCATCTCCAAAGGAACTACCTACAGCATGAAGGCTGTAGGGTCAGGGCTGAATGCAGGGTCAGGGGTCTGGAGTGTTCGGCCTCTCCTAGGGCTCTGGTGCTTATCTGCTTGTTGGTAGCAGGTGGTCAGCAATTGCTACTGGTGGGGATGAATCAATGATGGTTGTGAGGCATGTATAACCTATATCAAATTGCTTACTTTCTCAATAAGGGGGGAGGGAAAGGATCTGGAACTCAAAATTTTAAAACATTTATGTTGGGGCAGCTAGGTGGCACAGTGAATAGAGCACCGGTCCTGGAGTCAGGAGGACTGGAGCTCAAATCCAGCATACTAGCTGTGTGACCTTGGGCAAGTCACTTAACCCCAACTGCCCTGCCTTCCCCATCCAAAAAGCAAAAATTATTTTTTAAAATGATGGCTTGTGAGGGCTGGGTCGGAAGTAGGTCTGGCAGTTTGGAGGACACTGCTATTCCTAAGGTTCTTGGGTTCATGGGCCTTGACTGCCTCCATATTAAGAATGAAACTATACTCTTAAAATGTTGAAATGATGGAATCTTAGAGTTGACCAAGTTTAAAGAAGTAACAAATAGCACAGCTGGTATTCAAACTCAGGCTTTTGGATTCCAAATCCAACCTATCATACTACATCTAAATATCTCCAGGTTCCTTCAAAAGGAAACATGCTATAAAAGAATCAAGTCCCTTCACTGTTCTGATTACCTTCTTCTGGACTAAGTTCCAAAATGTCAGGACCTTTTCTAAGATTTGGTGTCCAGTACAGACATAATACTCTAAGCTCTGGTCTGACCACGAAAAAGTACAGAAAGGTAACATCCTCCCTCTCACTCTGAATGCTGACTTCTATGAATGAAACTCAAGATTTTACTAACATTTTTGACTTTGCTGTCATACTGGTGATTCATACTGTACAAAGAGTACACTTAAATCTCCATGTCTGTTTTATATAAACTACTTTCCATATAACAGATTGTGCTCTTTGCAGTTTTAACTTTATAATGTTATGTACCTTTTTTTGTCCAAATCTTTAGCTTCCACTGTCTCTCCCCTCAAATCTACATCTTTTGAAATCTTACATACCCTTCAAGGCCCAGGTCCAATTGTCTCTATTCAATGAAGACTCTCTGGACCACTTCAGCAGAAGTAGTCCTACTGCTATACTGCCAAAGATTTTCTGGGTAGAGGGGCAGTATGGGAGAGTAGGAAAAGCAAGTAGAAATTGGAGCCAGAAGAGATCTGGGTTTAAGCGCCAACCCTGATAGTTATGGAATCATGGACAAAGTCACTTAAAATTGTCTGTTTCTTCATTTGTAAAACGAAGCTTGTATAACAATCTTCATTTATCATAATTGTCATACTTCACTAGGTTGAGATTCGGATGAAATAATATATGAACAATGCTCTGTGGTCTTAAAGAGCTATGTAAATAACAGTTATTATTAACAGTAGTACCTCTGTCACCTATTGCATATTATAGTTTGTAGTTATTTTTTTTTGTCTAATTTTGCCCTTCCTAGGCTTTATTTTGCCCTCTTCTATATCCCAAGCAGGTTCCCATCACTCCATATTAGGAACACATTACCTCAACACTGCTTCCTGTTGAAATCATTCTTTTTTTTTATGGTCTAGCTCAGGTGCCACTTCCTCCAAGACTTCTTCCTTGACACTTACTGAATTGAATCAAAGCCCTAGCAGATTGTACATGCACTGAGAAAAAGGACTGAATCATGTGTATTTATATACTCTCCCACAAGAGCCTAACTTACTGTGTGATACACAGTAAGTATCCAATAAGTGCTTACTGAATTAAGTTAGTATAATTAGATGACCTATTAAGTCCCTCCCAGCTTTCAATCTGTGATCCTGTGGTGAAACACTTGAGAATTCATGGCATGATCTATATATTGGCTTGTCTGTGAGAAATGACTAACAAGTATGACCTAAACTGAATCTCTACTCAAGTCAAAATTGTGCTGAGCTTTTCCTAATCTTGCCTGGAACTTAAAAATGCTTTTTTCTTCTCTAAACTTCTCCTTTTACATTAGGTTTACAAGTAAAACACCTAACTTTCTATCTTACTATGTTAGAAATGTATAAGTCAAGAGTCTCAGAAAAAACTCCAAACAAACAAAAAAACAACCCCAAAACCTTACTCAATTTCAAGTGGAGGAAAGTTGAGGACATGCAAGTCAGATCAAAAGAATAAAAAATGTATGAGAAAATAGAAATATGACGAATGTGCAAAACCCAGAAACCAGTAACTGCTACAAATTTGTGATCCATGGATAAAAAGATTAAAATCAGTTCTTAGTGACACAGATTCAATGTGAGACTTAATCCCAAGATTACAGATTCGGTTAGAAGTTATCTATCATGTCTCTCATTTTATAGTGAGGACACTGAAGCCCACACAGATTAAGTGATTTGCCCAAAAACACAGGTATGTAAGCACCAGAGCCTATATTAGAGCCCATTTTTCTCTGGAAAATGTAGGCAACATATTTTTACATACATAATGAAGCAATATGACTTGGTGAATTTACTGAGAATCTTAGGACAGAGTCTAGCTTTGGTTATGTCATTAAATTAATATCAGAACAATCATTATCAGTGCATATGAAATAGAAACAGCTAAAGGTCTACATTACACTTAAGTATTATGAAGAATAATTTGAAGATGTTTCATAGAATATCATTTTAGAATTAGAAGGGACCTCATAGGCCCACTAGTCCAATCTATATCCAAAAAAGGAATGCCGTTTATAACATCCTGGACAAGTGGTCACTTGGCCTCTGCCTGAAGTTTTCCAATGAAGAGGAACCTAGTACTTGCAGAAGCAGCCCACTGTACTTTTCAATGGAGCTAGCTGTTAGGAAGCTGAGCTTGTATCATGATTAAATCTGCCTCTCTCTGCAGCTATGCTCTTAGCTCTGCCTTGTAGGTTCAAAGACAGCCTTTCACATACTTGAAGACAGCTCTCATGTTCCCTGAGTCTTCTCTTCTCTAGGCTAACTATCCCTAGAGGCCCTTCAGTAGATCCTTACATGATATGAACTCAAGGCCCTCATCCTTGGTGCTCTTCTCTGAACACTCTCCAGCTTAACCAGGGAATTTGGAACTGAACATAACGAGTCCTGATGTGGTCTGACCAGGACAGAGTGCAGACAGATTACAGATTCCTTATTTTTGAAAGTCATACTTTTTAAGATAACAATCCAACTCTGGACTACCTTTTTTACTACTATGTTACACTACTGATTCATATGGAACTTGAAGTACACGAAGATCTTACAGAACTTCTGAAAAGCCATTTGTCCTTTGACATGAATAAAAATCACATAGGAGATGATGGCATGAAGGAATTGTACTATATTTTGGTAGAGGGAATTTCCAAAGCAATGATACTACAGATCCAAAATGCTAGTTTTTTGTCATTTAGAAAGATAACCTTATCAAAGTGAATGTTTATATAATATGTAAACACGAGAATAAAATTTAAAAATTTTTTTTTCTGAGTGTGAAGGGAGGCCAAAGTTATTTTTCTCTTAAATGTTATAAAAAGAGAGGACTGACAATGGTATTTACTATTCTTTAAGGATCTGTGATTTTATTATTATACCTAGGCATTACCCTCCCAACTTTGTCTTTGAAGATTGCTGTGGTCAAGAAGTTCACCATCTTCCAACCAACATGGTGATGAAAGTCTGAGAAGTTAGTTCCACTGACATACAGTTAGTCTCTAGGCTACAAATGAAGGACTATCCAGCTGTCACAGCCTTTAGAGGTTACCTAGGGCTATCTACACACCATGAGACAAGAAATCAGAACAAGGTTGTAGTTGAGTGGCAGTAATACAATGTTTGTCAATTGGGGTTAATAATCAGACACACAAAACCCAAGAAGGGAGTGTTAAATGTTTTACATGCTACACAAAAAAGCAAAAAGAATCCAAGATCTAACTTACCTATAAAATATATTATTAATCTGTTTCCTGATGTAAGCTCTTAAGCCTAAGAATTTCCCATAGATTCTGTGAAGAGTAGTTTTAAGAAAATCTCTTTCCCGAGGATCTTCACTGTCAAAGAGCTCTAAAAGCTGAAAGAAGGAAAAGGGACACTTACTCAAAAAATCCCCGTTGTAAATGAATGTTAAAAATTTTGAAGGTAAAATCCTCACCTGCAATACAAACTTCTGATCAATATATTTCTTTGCTATATTAGGTTGGAAATCTGGAGATTCTAAAAATCTTAAGAAAAATTCATAAACAAGCTAGGGAAAAATACAAACAGTAGCATTAGTTTAAAAGAAAGAAGAGCAATAAAAGTCCTCACACTGTACACTCTGATATCCTACTACATGCGTTTCAAGAGAACTTTAACTTCTAGATAATAACAGCCAAAAGTGCTCATCAAATCTAAAACAAGCTCATTTTTCTAAAAAGCAAATGCTAAGTACATGGCTTAATCTAACATGGCTAGTGGAGCGAAGAACTTCCCATAGTGTGCATACAGGACATAATCGTTCTTAGGGGGCAAATTAACCTATGGGATAATATCTTTCATGGGAGATCCCTTCAATATTTCCAAAGTTCTTTGATCCTCATGAGTTGTTATGGCCAAAAAAATTCACCATCTTGTAACCAACCCTATGCTGATGGGATGTTATATCTCACTAATGCTTACTACCCAGTATCAACTGTAGAGACCATGGTTGTCAACAAATAATGTCATGGCCAGCTTCCTAATGTGTGGCGAGTATCTTACTCCCTGAAAGTGTTGCATTGCAATATGAAGGCATAAAGCCAAAAACAAAGGAAATTCTGAGTTTCTATACTGGCTTGACCTTTGAAATTTAAGCACAGCCTATTTTCTATCTGGACCTAGTATCTAACTGCAAAAGAACTAGAATCTTCCCTTTTCTTTATAGAATATAGCCTGTCAATATAGTATTTTTGTACCTATGTCATAATTTACAAAGAAAAAAAAACCTTAACATTTGATGCGAGAAAAACTTGCTACACTTAAGTCTTTCCACCTTTCTCTGTTTACTATTTTATCATGTTACTTTTCTGGTTCATTTCTTAAACCTCTCCTTTTCCTTTCTAAGTTTTGCCTCAATTCTCTTAAGCTATTATAGCTGCTGTCCTCTGTTCTTCCATTCTTGCTTTAATGGATACCTATGACCCCTTGTCACTTAGTGGTGTGTTGGTAAATGTTAAACAACCAGCCCTGGGAAAAAAAAAGTATGTATGACACACTTTTTAAGTTCAATCTACATTTTTAACATTTTCCCCCTCACTTTCTTAAATCTAGATGATTGCTTAAACAATAAACCAAATCCTAATTTGTAGCATTTGAAATTTTCCAAATTGTAAATGATCACACTGAAAATTTCACAACTAGGTCTCAAGAACTTTTACCGGTATGACCTGCCTCCAGCACAGCACTGCTTAGTATTCTTAATGAATCCATGCTGGCTCCCCTATGGGGAGGTGGGAATGAATGGGGGGTGGGGTGGGGGGAGGAGGGTAACCTTTGGCTTTTCTAAATGCTCACAGACTACACCTTCTCTTTACCCTGCCCCCAAGGTGAAATCCTATAGTTAAATACCTGTAAATGAGGCCAGGCTGCTTCTAGCGTAGGTTCATCTTCCTCTGGATCAAATTCTGCTCCCGTGGGATTGGATGACGGCGGTAATGTTCGAAACATGTTAACTGCAAACTAAAACCCACATGTTTTTTTCACTATAAGCATAAAATGATTTTAAAATGTGAAAATAAGCACATAGTCCTAAGTCTTGCACATAGTAGGCACTTAATGTTTGCTGAACTGAAAGTCTTTGGTAACATGAAGGGTGATCTCATATGGTGCACCTCAAGGAAGAAAGGTTTTTATTTACCTGGCTTTTCCCTACTCTGACAGATTAAGAAATAATGTCTCCTGCAGAGATGACATTACAGCATGTTTTAACTCTATTTGGCATAAAATCCTTTATTAGTTAAAAGCCACTTTCTAGGAACCTGGATAGACTGCTATTTTCCTTGCAAATATTCATGCTCTCTCTCTCTCTCTAAGATTTTACGTACCAGTATTCTTTCTTTCTTATGTTCTCCCCTCCATTCTCTCCTAAGGCTAATTTTTAACCTTAAAAATGACAATGTGTTAAAGATTAAAGTTCTCTCCTGGCGGCTAGGTGGCGCAATGAATAGAGCACCTGCCCTGGAGTCAGGAGGACCTGAGTTCAAATATAACCTCAGACACTTAACACTTACTAGCCAAGCTACCTTGGGCAAGTTACTTAACCCCAACTGCCCTCCAAAAAGCAAAAAAAAAAAAAAAAAAAAAAAAAAAAAAGAGAGAGAGATTAAAGTTCTCTCTACAGTATACAGCATTCTTTGGTATAAATGCATTTTAATGGCTCAAACACTTAACCTGAAAAAACTGGCTCTCAAAATAAAATAAAAAATATTGACAGAAAAATTAATGCTATAGATGCATAAAGTTAACCCTTTTTATAGGTTTAAAAAATTACTACTCTTTTATACAAAACTTAAATGTAGATCAGTCAAAAAGTAGTTTAATTATGCTAACTCCAAAAGAACACACAAAAGTAGAAAACTGATAGGATAAATTAATAACACTATAAAAATACCATTATGAAAATAAGACATGTACAAAATTTCAGTTATTGCAGAAAACTACAATAATAATGAATTATTTTTGCTTTTTCTTAATCTAAATCTTAAAATACTCCCTCTTAGACAAAAAATATTCACTTTCAGAGTTATTTGACAACAGGATTTAAAAAAACCATCCACAACTTTTTGCTAGCCAGAGTGTCAAGGAAAGGAAAAGAGCCGTAATCAAGAGTGATTATAAATAAGGTTAGAAAGAAAAAGGTGAAAGAATAAAGTCAGATAAATTATTTTTCTGTTTGTCTTTTGATACTAAGTTACATACTTCAATACTTCTAAAGACTTGATTTTTGTTGGTGATTTTGATTAAAACAAAGTATTACAAGCCTCACTCATTTTAATGTGGGGGAAAGGATGGATTAATTTATTTAAGACCAAGAGACTATATGTTACACAAGAAGGACATTTTTTTCCATTGAACAGGTATATCTTATTGAGCTCTGTATGTACCTCAGTGCTTGGCATGGTGTGCCTTCTAAGTATTTCTAAAGATCTAAGATTTTCATTAGTGCAGGTCCTTCCTCTTCACAATGCAGGTGACAAAACTCTTCCTACCTCAGGAGGTCTCCATGAATTCTTAACTTTTTCATGGTTAGCTTTTCCAGACTTAGGTTAATTCTCTGATGAGAGACCTACACTCTCAATGGCTCCATATTAAAAGCCCTTCCAGTTCTGTAGGACCTGCTGACACTTGCACTCTGCTCTGTCCACACCCTTCAAGAATGCTTCCAAGGCCACCTTCAAGCCACAATAAGGCCCGAGACTAGGATTTTTGTGTGAGATTAGGTACTATACATAACCTGTGATAGTTCTCTACTACCTATGGGGTGAAGTTTAAACTTTTTAATTTGGCTTTTATGGAGCTACAGCATGGCCCAACTCTATTAACCCAAACTTATTTCCCCTCAACATACCATACCCTTCACTGAATCTGTTCTTCACTGAGGGCAGGACACAGAGGCTTATTCTTAGAATTAGAAGGGTCTTACATGCCATCCAATTGAACTTCTCTCAAACCAAGAACACTTTCTACAAATTCTTTAATAGTTTTGTTCAAATTGATATTGAATATTTCTACTGACAGTCACAATCTAGTGCCAATTTATTTTTCCAGACTGATTTCACAATCATCTTTTTTGCATATGCTACATTTTAACCAAACTAAGCTCCTTAATATGACCTAGACACTGCAGCTCATCTCCCAACTCCATCCTTATGAGAGGTCATATCCTATACTTAGAATCTTTTCATCTTCTAAGCTGGGAATCATTGGGTCCCTTTAAGGCTTAGCTAAATTGCCAACTCCTTCAAAAGGCCTTTCTTGATTCTCTTTCTTCAAACCATCAAGATGACTTTGTATTTATTCTGCATATATGTAGTATCTATCTGAATTTCCCTTGAGGACAAAGATTGTTTTCTGTCTGTCTCCCTGTCACCTTGCTCAGTACTTAGTACATAGGAGGTATTTTAATAAAGGTTTGTTGAACTGAATGGAGGAAGCTCATTATCTCCTAAGACAGCTTATTCCATTGTCAGTCAGCTCTAAAAGTTAAAAGTTTTCCTACTGAAAAGAAACCTATGTTCTTGTAATTTCTAAGTAACACAGAATATATTTATTAACCCTCATTTGTATCACAACTAAGGCAGCGAGGGTGATGAAAAACCTGGAAATCCTATAATATGATGAGGGAATAAAGAAACAGGGAATACTTAACTCAGAGGAGATTTAAATATGCTAACACTACGCAAATATTGGAAGGGTTATGATGTGGTCTGATCAATGCAGAGTACATCGGATCTATTATTTCTCTTAACCTAGATCAGGGTTTCTTAAACTTCTACTTGTGCCCCGGTCAGTGCTTCTTAAACTGTGGATTGAAAAGATACTATGTCTTTATTAATTCAAATTAAGGCTGTGTTTGCTATTTTAGCAATAACAAACTGTTAGTTTATTTTTAGCTTGTGGTCAGCTTGTCTTTTTCATGTGAACTCACCCGTATTTGTACAATGTAATTTTTGAAAAGAAATGAAGGACTTTATATTAGTTTCCATTAAATTTCATTATGTTGTTTTTAGCACCCAATTCCAATTTAAGGTGTTTCTGAATCTTGATCTGCTACCGTGTTTCCCCGATAATAAGACACTGTCTTATTAAGTTTTTTGTACAGAAAAACACCAGAGGGCTTATTTTCAGGGGAGGGCTTATTTTAATGAACATTGACAGCAATTTTAATAAACAGGTAAATGTGAACAAAAAAATGTACCTTTATTCAATAATGAATTCAATAAAGAACAGGATGACGTGCTCACTGCCGCAGCTCTGATTGGATGCAATACGGAGGGTACCGTAATGTAGCGTGTAGGGCAGGGGATCACCTTCACTACAGCAGCAATCTCAATAGGGCTTATTTTCGGGGGAGGGCTTATTTTAGAGGAATCTTACACAGTAAGGGGAGGGCTTATTTTCGGGATAGGTCTTATTATCGGGGAAACATGGTATCTAACAAATTGGCTATTTTCCCTTCTGGCTTTATTTCATCTGTTCCTTCCACTATACCACATATACTGTACTATCTTTCTAACCAAAGTACAATTTTCTAAAGGGCAGGAATTTTTATAATTTCCAGAGTGGTGAGTGGAATCCTGGGAATACAGTAAGTACTCATAGACTCGATTATTTAAAAAAAAATACAGAATTTAACAAAAAAACTTGTTAAAGACATGCAAATGATAATATGAAAAAGATGAAAGGAGAATTAGTATTCATTTAAAAATGGTTGCACTCATATTAGTCTAGGGCTTATTTGTGAAAAAGGATGAAGAATACAAAAAGTTAATAATCATCTTTGAAGAGTCAGTAGCAAACACCATCAAACCTCAAATAACCCTTAAGTTTAATTTCTGACAAAATATTTCTTACATGAAAAAACTTCTGGGGTTAAGCTTATTGAAAGAGATGAACATATATAGTTTGTAGTATTAATGTAAATTTATTTGGTAATAATTACATTGTTATGTTTTTATGTTATTTATCTGGGGACAATTACATTGCTATGATATAGCTCCCTTCTCCATTCAACTCCATGTTTCCCTTATGAAAAAAATAACCCCACTAAGCTCCCCGCCCCTCTCCCCTCCCAAATCACTGGGATTGTGTTAAGTGACTTGTTCATGAGTCAGACATCAGATAATCTGGAGTTTCAAGTTCTGTTTTTAATATTTAGGATCACAAAATCACAGGATTTTAAACTAGAAGGGATTTTTGATATCATCATAATAGATTCTGGGCAAGTCACTTAAATAAATATAGAGCCTGTTTCTTGGCTGTAAAAAATTAAAGAGATACCTCATAGGGCTGTGAGGAAAGCATTTGGCAAAAAAAAATAAAAAAGGTACAACAGAAATGTAAGTTGATAATAATATAATACTCCATTAATAATATAATACTTTTTAATAATAAAATAGAGTGTACCACATAGTCATATTCTGCCTAACAACCTAGGGCATTATTATGTAGGAACACTCATATTTACCGGGACCATAATAATATTCACAAAGGCAACATTTCAAAATTCTATACACTATCTAATTTGGGAAGTGAGAGTTTGATGACCTCACCTCTATTTTGGATACTTAAATTTAGCCTTGTGATCAAAAGAAATGTTATTTTATGAATCACTGGGCCTTTGAATTTGATGCAAACCACAATAACTAGAGAAACACTTACAGTTACTTAAAATCATGTACTCTACATGCAAAGTATGTTACCTATGTGTGAATAAAATGTTTATATTATGACAGCTACAGTAATGTTTAATGCATGATGACTATAAATTGAAAACATTCCTCTGAAGAACAATAAAGTTGCAATATCAGAGGTAGCACAGAAAGCTAGTATAATAGGTTACATATCTAGGTTCAAAATCATTAGGGCTAGATTCCATATTATTTAATTTATGCAATTTTATTAAATAAAATTTATAACAGTTAATTTCAATAAGGTCAAATTATAGGTTCTATTTAACACTGCAACCCTTTCATTAGAGGTCTAAAGTAATATTATTAATTGATACACTTGTGGGAAAAATATCAGTAATCAGAAAAAAAGAGACAATTTCGCCTTTGCTGGAAAATAAGCACAACATTGCTCATTTGTTTATTTACATATATATTTTGCAAGGCAACTGGGATCAAGTGACTTGCCCAGGGTCACACAGTTAGTGTCAAGTGTCTGAGACTGGATTTGAACTAACTTGAGTCCTCCTGACTTCAGGGCCCATGCTCTATCCACTGCTCCATATAGCTGCCCCTACAATACTGCTTTCATGACAAGCAGAAAATGTTCGGTGTCACTTGGAAAAGTGGCTAGACAATTTTCCTTATGAATTATAATGCTTGGTTAACTAAGTTTTTGTGAAATTTCTTTTCTACTCATTCATCCAGTCTCTAAATTTGTCATCTTACATTTTCCATTTTTCTGCACCTCACTTAATCAATCCTACTTGGTTTCCTTAATTCCTATCTTCTTCTAATCATTTCTACACATACTCCTAGATTAATATTCCTAACACACAGCATTTAACTACCTACTTCTCTTTCTATAGAATAAAATTTAAACTTCTTAGCCTTTTTTTTTTTGTACCTTAGTGCCTGGCATATAGGTTTCTTTTTCTTTTTCTTTTTTTTTTGAGGAGGGAAGGTAGGACAATTGGGGTTAAGTGACTTGCCCAAGGTGACATGGCTAGTTTTGTGTTAAGTGTCTGAGGTCAGATTTGAAGCCAGGTCCTCCTGACTCAAGGGCTGGTGCTCTATTCATTGTGCCACTAGCTGCCCCCTCAGCCTTGTTTTGAAGGTCTACAATTTGTTTTCAATTTCCTTTTCCAATTTTATTTCCCAGCCTCCAAGCCATAACTCTTTCCAG
The DNA here is from genome assembly GCF_028583685.1 of Petaurus breviceps papuanus. NCBI lineage: Eukaryota > Metazoa > Chordata > Mammalia > Diprotodontia > Petauridae > Petaurus > Petaurus breviceps. The sequence goes on along the minus strand of NW_027186452.1, from coordinate 325,626 downwards.
AATGGTTTATGATAGCTATTGGCCCTTGAATATGTTTATGCGTTTCTACCCGCATATCTTTAGTCTTGCTGTCTCACATGTATTATATCTAAATCCTATCTATCCTTCAAGTTCAAATCAAATTTATTAAAATTTTTCTAACTATCTCAGAACAAGGAACTATCTCTATCTTCATAGCACTCAACCATATTTGGCCTAGTAATTGTTAATTGTCTTCTTAAGTATATGTGTCTTATCTTCCCATCTGTATTAAAGCAGGGACTGAGTTATACTTCATGTAATCCTTCCTCTACCAACACATACAGCTGGCACTCAGCATATGTATATATAGAACTTTGTCTGTACTCAGAAATACCAACTCCTATTTCCACAATCCTTTAAAAGTTTATAAATTACTTTCCTCACAATCCTATGAGATTTGAAATAGTACTTGGTTATTACTGTCCCCTTTTTATAGATGGGGATGCTGACAATTAGAGAGGTTAAGGGACTTACTTGCTCATCATCTCACAGCTGGGAAATGTCAGAGCCTGAATTTGAACTCAAGTCTTCTGAATCAAAGTCTAGGGCTCTTTTTATTGTATCAGATTACCTCTAATTGTTATACTTTATGACACATGGAATAAGCTAATCAGAGAATCTACTCTTTAAAAGGCCTATGGAATAGTAAACACACTGATATAAACATATAGACAGACACACAAGCACACACTCACACTGAAGAGCTAAAGAACAAACCAATTTAAAGACATAACTTAAGAGTAAACTATTATTATGCTCCCTAAGCTGGGACCTAATGTCAAAGAATACTGAAGTTCTTTAAAAGCTATTTGCAGGGGCAGCTAGGTGGCGCAGTAACTAGAACACTGGCCCTGGAGTCAGGAGAACCTGAGTTCAAATCTGGCCTCAGACACTCAACATTTACTAGCTGTGTGACCTTGGGCAAGTCACTTAACCCCAACTGCCCCTCTTTAAAAAAAAGCTATTTGTAGATGACATCACACTAATTACACTGAGTTCTGTAATATCACAAAGTCCCCTTAGAGAAATTTACAATTTTGAAAATAGCTTGTCTAATCATCCATAATGAAAAAAATAAATGGATGAAAAAGACACCCTGCTCAAATTATATGATGTAAATGGATAGGCAGCCTTGAAATTTTTCTAATTAGACATGCACTGTAGCGATGGTAAACTAGAACTAAGAAAACCAGGTTGGACTGCACTTGGGAAATTTTTGCAGCGCTTTTAATGATCTCATATTTCCCATGTAAAAGGTGATGGAAAGGGATGAATCCTGGAATGGAAAGACAAAGGGCCTTCTCCCATCTTCTCCACTCTACTATCCTTCCAGCAGGAGGAGGAGGTAGTGGTGGTAGAGAGAAGAAAATACAAAAAGAGTGATGCTGGAAAGCAGTATAATGGGAAAAATGAATTATAGTGGAAATACAATTGGACTAAGAGTTAAGAAACTGGGAATCTAGTTTTGTTAGCAGTTGCATCCAAGTGGGAGAGGTATTTTACCTCTGGTCTTAGCAGAATGCCTTGTTTGAAGTGTGTATTTAATAGACAGGTTTTAAATTTAGCTCACCTGTAAAATGAGGGGTTTACATGAGAGAGTCTCTAGGGTCTATTTATTCAATTCATGTGCTGCTAAATTAAAGCTGGAGAAAAAAAATCACCAAATCATGCTCATCCATCCCCACCACCTGTTATCCCATATCTCTGTTCTCTTTGGTGGTTAAACACTTTGGGAAAGCTGTCTACTTCTTTTCAACTCTCTACATTTTGGCTTTTTTCAATTCTTGACCTCTCTGTAGCCTCTGACCTCTTCTTCCTGATGCTCTCTTCTTTCTAGGTTTTCATGACACTAACTCTCTTTGACTTTACTATCCTCTGAGCTCTGACAACTACTCACACTTATGTACACTTTGGAATTTACAAAATATTTTGGATACATCACCTCATTTGAATTTCACAACAGCTCTGTAGGGCAGGTAGCATAAATATTATTATTCACATTTTACAGATGAGATAATCAAGGCTGGAAAAATTGAATGACTTGTCCAAGGTATTGTAGGGTCAATGCTGAACCCCAAGTCCAGGGCTCTTCCTATCAGAAGAAGTGCCCTGTCTAAAAAGATAGCTACCTCAGAAGTTCAGGGTTCTGCTTCACTTCTGGGCTCACCGTACTCACACAAACTTCTCTATTCTACTTTATTTGCTGGTTTTGACTCTATGTTGTCCAGACATTCAGTATACAGCAGATCCCTCTACTTCAATCAATCAATAAACATTTATTAAGTGCTTACAATGTGCCAGGCACTGTGCTAAATGCCCTCTTCTGATTTTCCTTGTCTGTCTGTTGCTCAAGACCTGACATGATATCTATTTTCTGTTAAAAGCTTCCAGGAAACAATTTTAAGTGTCTAAATTAAATGTCCAAAAATGAAAATGCAAATAACACATATCCTAAGAGGTCTTCCCATCTTAAACAACTAAACTGCTAATTCTTTTAAAACATTACACGGAACAGTTAATTGAGATCCATATCCTGTTTCTCTTGAAGAGTCAAGAAGCCTACACAAAATCACATACTTTTCTGCTAGTCACCTCATTTGGGTGCCAAAAGAACTAAAGTAGTAGAGCACTTCAGTTTTATTAACTGTGGAAATACCTTGCAAAACTACGTGCTCTTAACAAACACTAGTTGACTGACTGAACATTTGTTTTCAGTGACCCTCCTCGACTAGCACTACAATTTATCATACAAGCACCATGCCAAAGGCAAGAACACATAAAATAAAAATCCTCAGAGAACCTACTTTTGGCTGTACTTTCCCACTCTGCTAAGTAGGGACAGGCCAGGGGCTGCCCTTCAAACACATGACTCTTCAGGTTTCTGGACATCTGGAGGACACACCGCCAGAGACTTCGACCAGGGCTGGTTAAGCTCCTCTTGAGCTCATTCCTTAGTGGTCAGCTCGTTGCCCACCCTGTCTCACTCACACTATCCCAGTGGTAATGAACTTCTTTAGCTGGTGAGGAAAAACTCTTTCCCAATCCCCCCTGTCCATTCCCTCTTACCCGCCCACCTCTACTAGATCAGCTGCCTCTTCTGCTTTGCTCTCTGGGGCTTGGGTTCCATAATTATGAACAACCTCCTTTCACCCTGCACCACTTCTACCCTAACACCTGGCTTTCTCCAGACACTAAATCTTGTACTCAATGTGCTCTCACTTATCTTCCTCCCTATGGGCCCTGGCAGGGGAGTGAGAATGTTCTTCATACCTAGTCGCCACTTCCAGACTCTTCTTCAATCAAACAACCAAAGAATTAATTAAGTTCTTATTAGGTGCCAGGCAGTGTGCTGGGGGCTAGGGATATAAATACAAGGAATGACACAATTCCTACTCTCAAGGGGCTTACTCTTAAAAGGGAGAAAACAAGTACTGTACATATATAAATACATTTAGAATAAACATAAAGAAATACAAAGTAGCTAAACATACTGAGAAACTCCTCTGAGGTTCATGTAAGCAGTTGTATCACCCAATCTGAATTCTGGTCCCAAACCTCTGGGGCATTCTCATTTTCAATGAGTTGAGTGCCTGGCTTAGCCTTCCTTCTCTATCCCAACTCATGTCATCATAATAGAGGACTTCAAACATACATGCTGATGTTCCCTCAAATACCCTAAATACCCCAACTTCCTACTTCTGGGGCATATACCTCCTCCACCCACTTCAGCTATGGGAGGGGAGAGGGGGGAGAGGAAAGGAGGGAAGGATCAAGGCCATTTTTATAGTGCCTACTATGCTAAGTAGTTTTTACTAATATCTCATTTGATCCCCACCACAACTCTTTGAGGTAGGTGTTGTTTTATAGCATTTTGTAGCTGAGGAAAAGAAGACAAATAGAGGTCAAATGACTTGTCCGGGGTCACACAGCTGTAGGTGTCTGAGATCAATTTTGAACTTGAGTCCTTCTGATTTCAACACTATTTATTGTGCCACTAGATGCCACTGGGATAGTTAGTGGGTCTGGCACATAGTAAGAGCTTAATATCTTCGTCTTTGTAGTACTACCATCACCCATAAGTGTGGCACTTCTGTGTTCGAGAACTTCAAAATTCCTTTATCCCATCATAATCTTTTATATTTCCATCTCTCCCTAGGCTTCACTCTTTATCCTAAAAACTGTCCTTAAGGTGACTCCCAAATCCCTCCATACCACAGTAACTCTGGAGGTGGTCATCTCGGCCCTGGACATACTCTCCTCCCTTCCTAATACTGTGCCTGCCAAAACTGGACCTTTTATAACCCTCATCATCCTCTTCCTTAGATCCTAGTTACAGGCTGCTGAATGGAAGAGGAAGAAGTCACACACCTACACTGACTTGGTCCACTATGAATTTATTCTTTGTAACCTCCACTGGGCCCTTACTGCAGCAAGGCAAACCTCCTCCTCCCTGATTCTGACTTCACTCACCTGAAACTGCTCTCATCAAAGTCATCAATGATTGTTCATTTGCCCAATCAAATGGCCTTTCCTCAATCCTCAATCTGTTGGTCTTCTCCACTGGGATATTCTTTCCTCTCTTGGTTTTTGTCTCCGGGCTCCTCTCCTACCTTGTCTCGCTGCTCCTCCAGTCCCTTCTGCTGGATCTCCATCCATGTTACAGCCACCCTGACTGTTCCTCTACAATATGTCCTAGGTCCTCTTCTCTGTTGTTTCTATACTTTCATCTTTATGAAAATAATCCAGCTCTAGTCTCTCTCTTGGCACTAATCCCACATCATCAATTGCCTATTGCTTATTTCATACTGCAGGCCTTGTCGGGTCTCAAACTCAGTATGTCCAAAATAAAATTCATTGTCTTTTTGCCTGAGCCCACCTCTCTTCTACATTTCTCCATTGCATTTTGTGCAGGAATCACCATCTTCCCAGGCACTTGATTCACACCCTCAGCATCATCCTTTACAACTCCTCCTCTCACTCACTCATCATACATAGCCAAACATCCCTCCTCTTCTACATCTCTCTCCTCACTAACACAGCCACACCCTTCCCTCCAGCCTGGAGTTTTGTTAATTGTCTTCTAATCTCCTGTCTCAGATCGTTTCCCACTCTAGTGCGCCCTCCACATGGCTGTCTAGGTGTCATTACGTCACCTCTCTTCTCCTAATCAGTAAAAACCAAGGCTCCTTCTTATCTTTAGGACCAAATTAAAATTCTTCTGTGTGGCATTTAAAGGTTTTCAAGACCTAGCCCCTTCCTCCTTTTCCAGTTACCTTACACATTACTCCTCTACACTGAGGTCCAGCCATGCTAGTCATCTTGCTGTTCCTCACTCAAGAACCATTCACACCTCCTTTCTCTGCACCTGGTCCTGGCTGCCTCTCGTGCCTGGGACGCTCTTCTTTTTCATTTATTTCTGACTCTTACAATCTCTGGCTTCATTCAAGACTCATCACAAGCACCACCTTTTCCAGCCCGATCACTGCCAGTTCCTTCCCTCTAGGGTTACCTTCCATCTACTCTGTATCATGTAAGTACCTGCTTATGTATATGTGGTCTGCTCTAGAGGCAGAAAACCCATGGACACCTGCTCAGCCAGCAGAACTCCTGAGGGCAGCCTGAATCAGATTAAAAAGTAATTGGGAAATGTTTAACAAAATTAAAAAAAAATAACAAAGATAATGTTAATTTGTGGTTTTCTAAGTCAATGTAAGCTCCTTGGGGTTTTTTCCCCTTCAAACCCAGCACTTATCATAGTTACTGAATGATTCTTTTTAATTATAAACTAAGTAACTAGTTAAATATCAGTTCTAGACCTTTTCCTTTTGAAGGTGGTGAAGAGTAGAGGGGAAGAAAGTGGGAAAGGGTTAGGAAATTTTAACATATTTGCAAATTTTGCTTAGAAAAGTACCAGACCCTTTTTCTAGTCAGCAAGTAGTTGTTATAGTATTTCTTTTTTCAAAAATGCATGTTTGTAGAGTGAATGAATATAATTACAAGTAAAACTGCTTAAACAAACATTGAACCTCTCACAGGTCAACATAATCCAAAAAACATAAAGCAGATTAAGCAATATAATGTAAGCCCAGTATTTTGTACTACTTAGGGCATATTCTGGACTTGTTGAGTTATTTATTTGCCTTATATCTCCAACTACATAGACTGTAGCTTCCTCAAGGGCAAAGAAGCTGCTAGGACCTCTTCCAGGGTCTGGCACTATTAGACTAGGACCCCAGACACCATTCCTGAAGCCAAAAAGGCGGGGACTTTGGGGAAAATGCCCAAGACTGTCCCCAGAAGAGCCTCAGGCACAAGAACTTATTAAGGATCTGGTTCTAAGTATGGTATTTTTCTTCCTCCTCTTCCCTTTGAGATGTACCTATAGGCAGGTAGGTGATGCACTGGATAGAGCCCAAGGCCTGGAATCAGTAAGACTTGAGTTCAAATCTTGCCTGAGAAACTTACTACCTATGTGACTCTGGGCAAGTCATATAATCTGTCGGTCTCAATTTCCTCATCTGTAAAGTGGACATAATAATAGCACCTATGAGGATAAAATGAGATATTTGTGAAGCACTTTGTAAACCTTAAAGTACTACATACATTCTAGCTCTCATTATCATTATTACCGAGCTGAAACCAAGAAACATGGCCTGAAGCTTCTCTTTCCCTTCTTCCTCTCTTCTACTGTGCTTGGGACAGGTATACCCGTACCAATGAGGCCCCACATTTCTGTAGGACCCCAGAAGGTAGAGGTCCAACAAACAAGTCCATGACTTGGAAATTTCCTCTTCCCCTCACTTCAATATCTAAACAGTTATTAAGTCTACAGTCAAACTAGACTATTAGTTGTTCCCCAAATCTGACACGCCATCTTCTGCCATTGTGCATTCCCATAGCTCCTCCTCTCCCCGTCTTCTTTTAAAGCTCTTCTCAGGTGTTACTATCTTTGGGAAGTCTTCTCTAATTCCTCAAATTTGCTAGTGGCTCTATCACTGTCAATTTTCTTATTTTGTGCCCGTTATTTCCTATTGTGTATGCCTTACATTCTCCTTCAATAGAGTGTAAGCTTTTTGAAGAAAGGGTGTTTTTCTTTTTGAATTCTCAGTGCCCAGCACACAGCTGGGCCTGAATGTTTAAAAAGGATTTAACAGGATTAATGAGATCTGGAAGGATCTTTAGAGGCCACCTAATCTCACCTCCTCATGTCACAGATGGGGAACAGAGATGCAGGTCACGTGGCTTGTCCACGGCCACAGCAGAAGTTGGAACCAGGCTTTTACTCCAGAGCCAGCAATCTTTCCACTGAATGAGGCTGTCTCTCCTCAAGTGCTTGTAGAACTGAATTTATACTGGTTTTTACATTCACCACAGGGTCTCACATATAGAGTAGGTGCTTGATAAAAGTTTGTTGGAGGAAGGGTACATGAAGCTCTGTTAATCTACATCTTGAATTCTTAAGCACTGATGCCTAGGAATGGCATTGTTTTTAACTGCATATAGAACATTCTTTCAGACATAAGCTTAGTTAAAACTATGATCTGGAAAACAGATTATATATAGTTAGTAACAATGAAAAAAATAAACTATAGACTGAAGTTCTTTGCTTGCTTTTTCAGAGTTCAGCATTAACATAACAGTACTACCTAGTGAATATGACTGAGTCTAGCAAAGAATTAATAAGAAAAGGGAGTAAGAACTGATTACATTATAAATTTAAATAAATTCATAATGACTCAGAATAAATGCCATGACCTTAATTTCTTATCTTCCTTTGAAACAAAATATCCCTTTCTTCAATCCCCACTTCAAAACTCTCCCTACCCTTTCAAGTAATACTTTCCACTTCAAATATCAAAAAATAAAAATAGATAATGGAAAGATTCCAAAGACATTAATCCTTAAGTGAAATATAAAACAATCATCCTGGGAATTTCAAAGGTGGAATTCTCTCAAGGGGTCTGCCAATAAACAGACTTCTTTCATATCCTTAACCAGGAATAGTTGAGCTTAATCCTAAGAATAAATGGAGAAGAAAATCTGCAGACGAGTATTTGATAATATACAAATAACATGGATAGAATGGAAAGAATTTTTAAAATTTACACGACTTGAATTCTACTTCTTATATAATTCTGCTATACTACACTGCTCAAGTTCCATGTATTTTAACAAATCAGTACTTGTGTTAAGCTTGTATTCATGTGAAACAGTATGGCAGTGTGAGTTTAATAATGAACAAAACAGAGGTAAAATATTTTTCAGGATCACTGCCAAGAGTTAGTAATGAAAGCTGCAGTCAAGTGGAGGATGTCTGTATCCTGGTTTTGTTATGTCATGGTCAATGCCACCTTCATACAAACTCTTATTAAGTACCTAATATGTGCAAGACGCTGCAAAGGTGCTCAGGGACAAACAACGATGACTAATACAATTTGCCTCATGATCATATAGTAGGAAGGATTAGACATGTACACAAATAATAATACAAAACAGAACATGATAAATACATTTAGAGCTTAGGGGATGGAGAGCAGTTTGTACATTACAGGACTTTAAGACGGAGGGACCTTAGGGGCCACCTAGTCCGGGTCCCTTCATTTTATATATGAAGAAACTGAGGTCAGGTGAAGTGACAGAGCTTGTCTCAGTTCACATAGCTAAGTGAGTAGCAGACTCCAAATCAGGGGCATTTTCTACTACATCACAGTTGCCTCAAACACTCCTGTACCATCTGGACAGGGAGAGTGACATAGTGGAGAAAGCATAGAATTTAAGGTTGGATCTGTCTATCAGGAAACCAGAATTCACTGAGGACCTACTATGTCCCAGGCATCGTCCTAAGCGGTGCCAGGGATAAGGAGAAAAAAGGCCAAAGGCAGCTCACAGTCTAATGGGGGAGAGAACATGCCAACGAACCGGTCACAGACAGGACAGATGGGGAGAACTCTCTGGGAACACACTGGGACTCAGAAGGCCTGGGAAAGGCTCTTGCAGAAGATGAGATCTTGGCTGAGACTTGGAAGAAGGTCAGGGTACTGAGGAGAGAGAGTGCTCCATGAGGGGGGGGAGGGAGTGCCTTGAATGTGAGGACAGTGTTACTGGATCTCAGAGGATGTGGAAGGGAGTAAAGGGTAAGAAGACTGAAAAAGCAGGTCCCAACCTGACCTCTGATACTTAACTAGCTGTGTGACCATGCGCAAGCCATTTAACTTTTCTGAGTCTCAGTTTCATCATGTGTAAAATAGGTATGATAACCCTTACAGCATCTACCTCACAGGGCTCGTTAGGATTAGATGAGCTAATGCAGTCTGCAGAGCACTCTGCTCATCTTCAAGGGCTATGAAAATGGCAGTTATTATTTTCCGCATCATGTCAATTTTAGTATATGTGTTGTCAGAGCAAGCTCAACAGAGTTCAGTGGATTCAAACACACCACACCCAAAACAAACAAGCATCCATCGAGTGCCTACTACTTACAGAAGCACTTTGTGAGAGGCAGTGTGGGGTGGTGGAAAGAGCAGAAGGCTTGGCTTCGTGTCCTGGCTCCGACACTCACTAGCTGTGTGACTCTGGACAAGTTACATCACCTCTCTGAGCCTCAGTTTTCTCATCTGTAGAATGGGGATAATAATACTTGCACTCGCTACCTCGCAGGGTAGTTGTGAGGAAAGTGCTTGACAAATTTGAGCTATTACTACTACTGTGCTACTTGGGGAGACAAGGTTCAAACACATGAGAAGTTAAGCTGCAGTACAAGAGCTGATAGTGTATAGTACATGATTAATTGCCAAATTAATAACCAAAGACAATGCAATGTTACAAGTTAAAAAGGACAGAAAGCACAATGTGAAATGGGAAGGTTTTATGAAAAGAAAGGGAGGACTATTCCATAAGGTTAAAGTATTCTCAAAGAGGATAACCTTCAGAAAGGAAAAAAAGAGCAACTTTTCAGAAACTTTTCACTTACTTGACATTCTTATATGTTGTTATAATGACTTACTGTCACTAAAATTAAATTCAATAAGCATTTACTAAGCATCTGTTAAGTGAAAGGCACAGGGCTAGACAGAGAGACAAAAATGACACAGTCCCTGCCTTTAATGGCTTACATTCTTCTCTTACAACCTACCTGTAAGGTACATCAATGACATGCAAAGATGAATAAGCATAAGGTCATTTGAATGGGAAGAGAATTAACTTCTGGAGTTTGGGGCAGGCTTTGCCATGGAACACACTTGGGTAAAGGAGGAAGGAATGCATTCCAGAAATGGGGGAGAGGTTGTGTAAAGGGATGGAGCACGCCAATGAAACAATGAACTTGGTGACTATTAAAATTAACGTTAATTAAAATTAACTATTAATAGTCAAGTTTGGCCAGAACATAGAATGTTTAAAGTGGAACAATAGAAAAGCAGGCTGAAATCATACTGTAAATGGCATTTAGTGTCAGGCTGAGGAGTTTGTATCTATTTTTAAGGTATTGGAAAAGCTTGGGGATTGTTTCAGTAACTGTGCAGATGTATTAGAGAAGGAAGAAACTAGAAATAGAGAATTTGATTAGGATGCTATTAGAGTAAACAAGAAGAGAAATGAAGAAAACATATAGTAGGATGGTGACCACCTAAGTGAATGGAGAGATGGTTTTGATTGCGAGATATTATTTAGCTAGAATGAACAAGACTCACTGATTGAATGTGAGAGAGAGGAAGAGCCAAGGACAAATGTCCTCTGGATTCCTGGAATATTTCTGAAGGATGTTTGAAGGATGGGAAAGTATAAGAAGAAAGATTAAAGAGTCCTCTTTTAGATAGGCTGAGTTTGAGATGCCTATGAAACATTTTGGCAATAAGAGACTAGATTTCAGGAGAGAGATTAGGGCTGAATTTATTTGGGAGTTATATGCATTCAGGTAATAAAAATTATTGGTCTACCTGAAAGCCATGATCAAAAGAAGAACCTAGAAATCATCCTTCAAGAAAAGCCAGAGAAGTTTAAGGACACTGAGGACTAAGGAAACTTAGCAAAACTATCCCCCTTAGCTATCAGTATTTGAAAGAAATGAAATTTCCATAATAAACGAACAGGTCAATTTATTTAAATTAAACAGAATGAAATATGGAGGCAAAAAAGACACTGGATTTGGAATAAGAGGCCATGGTTTGAAAACAGGCTCTGATATTCACTGTGTGATTTTAGGCAAATTCTTTTATCTCTCTGAGCTTTAGTGTTCTCATCTGTAAAATAAAGGGATTATGCTGGATATCTAAACATTCTCCCAGCATGAAAAGGTCTTTGTAACACTTGAAATATGAATGAATTATAATAGCAAATTATTTCTTTAAGTATGTTAAGGCTTACAAAACACTTTCCTAATAACCCTGTGCGGATTAGTAGAAATTGAAGCATAAAATATCACCTCAGATTTACAGATGAGAAAACAGAAGTTCAGAGAAGCTACTTGTTCAAAATCAGGTAGCCATTAAGCAGCAGGATTACAATTCTGGTCTTCTGATTCTGGGTCCAGTGTACTTTTGGCTATACCAAGGTGACTGACATTTATACTCACTATTCAGAGGTTTGATAAAAGATAACCAAAACCAAGGTTTTATTCTCCCTCACTTTTTTCCTCTCCCATTACAGAGGTTAATTTAGGTAAGGCAAAATTTCCCTGTGTTCAATTTCCCCACTTATGTCCTTTTTTAAACCTGTTGAATAAGGATAAAATAAATTGCTCCTTATTTCAAAGGAAAAACATTAGAATTAAGGCAACTACAGGGCTTTGAATACATCAGAGAAAATAATTTTATGTGAAATATTGAAGTACATCCTGGTGCCTTTCTAAAACTATGGCAGGGCAACTAAAAGTAAACATCATCGGCAACTTTTCAAGATGGAAAGCTTTCCAAGTGAAGCTGACTTAGAGCCCAGAAAAGGATATTACATAGAGTGGTAAACATGACAGTTATTCTGATGCCCAGGGTTTTTATCTGGGTGGTTTTAACACATTCCTTCCCAGAACCCATCTAGATGTTAAAACACTGTTCTGGAATAAGTAAGGCAGTGAGATGAATTCTTTTGGGATGGATGTTGTTGTTTGTCTTTCCTTCCTGAGAGGATCAAGACATAAGAAAGGTGATGTCAAGACTTGCAAGTAAACTGGACTTAAGTGAGGCAGGGCTGTGCAAAGTCACCAGCCGCACTTTTTCCTCCAGAGCCATCTGGGTCCAGTGGCCAGATATAGATCAGAAAGACTGAAGATGGCCCTGGATGCAGTGGGAGACCATGGTCTTTTTAAGCTTAAGTCTTTCCCAATTCTCAGTCTGACAGAGGTAATGCTCATTCAGTGATTAAGGTTACATAAATTTTAAAAAATGAGACAAAGAATGGCCTCTTTTACCTAGTCAAAAACAACAATAACAACAACAAAAAAATCCGAGAGGGGAAGACTCCCCAGGGTTTCTGGCCAAAATAGGAACAACTGCTATTTACACTCAACTCAGAGCCATCAGAAACCAAACAATGACCAAGTGAAGCTTGGGCTAGGACCCATTGTTGGCTAATCAATGAAAGCTAGAGTGATATGGGCTGAAGGCATGGTCCTTAAGAAAGAAATCTAGCTCACAAACTCCAAGATATCTTGCTAGGTTTCGGTGATCAAAATTTATATTCTTTTGGGCAGAGCACCCTCCAGGTAAGAATATGATTCTCTATGTGGAAAGAGGGAGAGAAAGAAGGGAGAAAAGAAAAGAAGGAAAGATGGAAAGAGAGAAGGAAGGAAAAAAGGGAGGAAGGAAGGAGCTGTGTTTGCCAACTGGAACTGGCCAGTTGGGTCCCCAATGGGGCAGTTACTACTATACACAGCTTATTGTTTGCCCAGTGTTCTCGAAGAGGACCCTGACATCAGGAAGGTAATGTCAGGACTTGAGAGTGAATTGGATTTAAGTGAGGCAGAGCTGTGCAAAGTCACCAGCCTCACTTTCTCCTCCAGTCATCTGGGTCCGGTGGCAAGATATAGACAGAACGACGTTTTAGGACAGATATTGAACGGAGGAATAGCCACTTCTTTACTTTTGATAGGGAACAAGCCCTGACCTTATCTTCTGTCCCTTTTCTCTCTACTGTCCTCTCCTTTAAGTATCAGAGAAGGAGGATTTATTCAGGGAATTATTCAAATTTCCCCTTTTTATTAAATATTTAGGCTCTGAGAAGAACTAGAAATCAGGTTTCAGCTGTAACGGTAGGAAAAAAAAAAACTCATCTACTTCTCTGCACCACTACTCAAGCCCCCATTAGCACCTTCTCACAATGACCACCAGGGCATCAAAACTTTTTTTAGAATGTAATGAATTTTGCTGACTAAATAAAATTGACCCAGTATCTTTGAAGTAAAAAGAAAAGCTCTGAACCCAGCAGAAAAAGGGAGAGCTATTAGGTACACATTACTATCCTACCCTTTTCTGGCTTTAACTTTCTAGTTCAAAATTCAAAGTGTTATGTCTATTGGCTTATTTTTATGAGTAGTTTATAAATGGACATTTAGGTGAGGAAGACTTCAGTGTTAGATGTTGAAGAAAAAGGAACTGTTTTTGCCTTTCTTTATACATCCAGGGCTTAGTATACAGAGTATAGTAAGGACTTAATAAATACCTACTGATAAACTGGAGAGGCATGAGGGAAGGGGAAAGGTGACAGTGCTATTATTTAATAGAAGAATCTTAAGTCAGAAGATCGGGCTTGGGCAAGTCAATGACTAATTCTAGATCACAAAGAAGCTAACTTTTCAATTACTGGATCTATTTCAAACCCATCTTCCATGGTTCTCTCCACTGAAAGAGATCATTAAATGCTCTGGACCTCAGTTTTCTCATCTGAAAAATGAAAGGGTAGGACCAACTGATCGTTAAATTTCTTTTTGGCTATAAATCCTAATATCACTTCCTATGTTCCCATAAAGGGAAAATGGCACATCATAGCAGCTAATAGAGCCATAAAATGTTTAACTAAATTTTCCTCACAAACACCACTGGAAATAGATTTATTAGGTTTTTTTCTGGCAATGATATTTTACATAATGGGATTTTACTGGTATCAAGGAATGTAGTTAGACACTAAAGCTATACTGGTTTTCTAGTGGGAGTCCTTAGTCCCAGCTGTAGAGTTTAGATGGACAATAATACAGAATTATTATAAAACTGACTTATGCTCATGAAGTAACCAGTCAATTCAGGGATATTAAATTCATGTAAGATTAAATGTTATCATGAGCAATTCTAAGAAACATCAAGTAAAATTAAATTTATTACTGTGGATAATGTAGTTGATGGTAAGTTTCTCTTAAAACATTCTTTGTGAAAATAACAACAGAACTAGTCTTTCAATGTAGAATAAATTAAATGGGACAAAACGAAGAGAGCCACAAGATGTTGTGGAACTTAAAGTAAGTCTAAACAGGTAGCTTTGCCAGAATACTTGGAGAATGCCTTCTAGTGATGCCAGATCTTACCATGCCAGGACCTAGATTAGGAGATGAGGAGGCCCCTTGTCAGGACTGGACTCAAAGCCTTTCCTATCATATCCTCCAAAACCAAAAGTCACCTCCATAACATGTGGGGGCACTGGAATAGGCTGTCAGTAGAGGGGTTAAGAACACAAGATTCATGAAAACGACACTACTGAGTTTTTCAATACAGCAACATTATAAATAACCGTGAGAAAGATGTGCTTTGCTATACTGTTTTATGATTTGGTAGCAACAGTAGATGCTACAGTCTGGTCTGTAAGCAAATTGAAGTGTTTTAAAGTTGTGTTTAGTTAATGCCTTTGTAATTTTTCTAGAACTAAGAAACATTTTTATTTATTTATTGCTTTTTGGAGGGCAACTGGGATTAAGTGACTTGCCCAAAGTCACACGGCTAGTAAGTGTGTCAAGTGTCTGAGGCCAGATTTGAACTCAGGTCCTCCTGACTCCAGGGCCGATGGTCTATTCACTGCACCACCTAGCCACCCCCCAAGAAACATTTTTAACAATTCTGTAACTTAACACACGCTTTGTGAAGATCACTAAAAGCTAACTCAAAATAGAGTCACTAGTTATATTAGTTTTTTTCCCCCATATGAGGGATTTAGCACTTTAATAACTTTCAAGGATGTTTATTTTATAATGGCTTTAGTTATACTTTTACTTTCTTATTTTTAAATTTCATTCCTACATGGGTGTAGGTACAAAAACAGAGTAAAAACTAATCAAAATGGTAATAGATTGAGACTATTTTATATCATCTCTGTTGACAGAATGATCATCCACTGACTGTGTTTACACATTACCAAGTATATTCTAATGACCAATTCTAGATCACAAGAAGCCAACTTTTCATTCACTGGATCCACTTCAAACTCATCTTCCATGGTTTTTTGCACTGATGTACATTATGCATTACGAACAGTGAATCTCAAAAGCAGGTTGTTTTGTAGTGTGTACTTTTCTCTTCATGGAAAGCCTTTGAACTACTTCACAGAGCCAGTTTAAAGATAACTATGGTCAGTGTTTCATGTCCCATCTAATTCTAAAATTCTATGATTTTTTTTGCTATGTGGAAAGGAAGTGTACGCAATACAGTTTTTGCTAATTCAAGTTCCAGGAGCTGTTACAAGTAGGGACTTTGAAGATTTTAAAAGTTACAACAGTGCCCTGTCACACATCAAGAATTTGAGACCAAATAACCACCCTTCATATATAACCAATCTCACTTTCAAAGAAGAAAGTGATTTCATGAAACATTAATATTTATTATTATTTTTGGGACCAAATCCTCACTGTTTTATTAAAAAAAGATCAATTGCATTTTGGTTTATTTAAAATAGGTGATTTTTTAAATGCCATAAAATGCCCAGTTCTTCTTAAGTTATTTCTTCTAACAATGTGATCTCTCTGAAACACATTTTAAAACAAAAATGCCTTGTTCTATCATGAACTGGGATCTTATATTTGCTTATATTTATATTAAAATATAGTATAATGCTACTTTTTATTGCAGAATAGGAATAAGAATCACAGTCTCAAAATTTAAAGTAGGTATATATTATTTCGACAGCTTTCAATACATATGGTGCTGAAAATGCCTAAGAATCTAGTTGCAGTAGTCCTAGGTTACATTTTCTCTAGTTGCTGTAGTTAGTTAATACAAATTATACATTGAGTATCTGTGGGAAGAACTAAGAAATGGAAGTTAGGGTTCCTGTTCTTAGGTAACTTAGAATTGGGATGATATAATGTGCACATGAGAGGCAGACATTTCTTGTTGAAAACAGTACTGACTCTGGGGCCTGGAAGACCTGGGTTGAAGTCCCACCAATAAACATTTATTAAGCTCTTATGCTGTATTAATCTCTGGGGATACAAAGACAGGCAAAAACAGTCTCTGATCTCAAAGAATTTACATTCTAACGGAGGAGAGAATTTGCAAACAACTATATGTCTAACAAAATACGTAAAGGGCAAATTGGATATAATCTCGGAAGAGAGGTACTAGTATTGAGGGGGCCTGAGGAAGGCCCTGGCAGAAGGCAGGACCTAAGATAAGGCCGTCAGGGAGGCCAGGGTATGGAGACAAGGAGAAGGAGCAGCCAAGATATGAAGGACAGCCAGTAAAAATGCTCAGAGCCTAGAGATGGAGTGTCTTGGGCAAGAAACAGCAAGAAGGTCAGTGGTGCTGGATCACAGAGTACATGAAGGTAATAAAGTATGAGAAGACTGGAAAATTAGGAAGGGGCCAAGTTATGAAGGGCTTTAAAAAAATAAAAAAAGCTAAACAGAGGATTTTATATTTCATCCTGGAGGTAATAGCGAGTCAACAGAATTTATTTATTTAGTAAAAGCATAGAAAGGTTATCCAACCTGCACCTTAGGAAGATTCTTACCTCTTAATGCTTTTAACTATCTAAGACTATACAGTTCAGAAAATTATTGAATCTGCATTGGTAGAGGAAGATTACTTACCTGGTTATTTTCCATACCAATGAAATCACAGGTCTAGTCCTTATCCCCTCTAATATATACACATGAAATGACTCAATACTCATAAAACAACATAAACACAGCCAGTACAAATTTAAACAGTAACCCAATATATCAAAATTGTTTTCTACTTCAAGAATGCCCTAGCCCCAAGTCCTAACTAAGAGTTCTTGCCCAGATTGGCACCTGTCCTTTTCCTGAATTCTCGTGTATGTATGTATATTTATACACACACATATATGTATATGTCTCTATATCTATCTATCCCACACATAAACCAGAATACTTGATCATATTCATTTTATCCTTCTATTTGGTGCTTATCTTATGTTATCTTAATTGTTTGAAGTGTATATATGAAAAAAAATTTAAGTTTCTTAGGACCTTAGAAACAATGACAAATATTTCTTCTCTATTACAAATAGCACTTAAGTGCTTTATCAGACACTCAAATACTGAAGTGAAAGAATGCAAAATGGATTAAGATGAAAGGAGCAGTCATAGTTCTTAGGTGACCTATGTTAGGCTTTTAGGCAAAGGAATGATATAATAAAAAAAATTTAAGAAAAAGCCTATCACCTAGAATATCCATACTTATTATGTATATGTTAGCAAGCATTTATTAAGCACCTACTAGTGCCAGTGCTCTAAGTATTTACAGAAAGCTAGACCTGGAGTCAGGAAGACCTGAGTTCAGATCCAGTCTCAGACACTTGCTAGCTGTGTGACCCTGGGGAAGTCACTTGGCCCTATTTGCTTCAGTTTTCTCATATGTAAAATGAGCTAGAGAAGGAAATGGCAAACCACTGCAGTATCTGCCAAGAAGGGTCACAAAGAGTCGGACATGACTGAAAGTGACTAAACAACAACAAAATGTACAAACAAGACACATAAAGGATAAACTGGAGACGACAGACAGAATACACGATCGTTAAGTGGGAATAATGAAAAGTTTCTTAGTAGAAGGTGGGATTTCTGTTGGGACATGAAAGAAGTCAGGAGACGGAGATAAGGTAAATATGTGAAAGTGCACAGGGAGATGGCTAATAGAGTGCCCTGTGTTAGGAACAGCAGAGAGTGCAGTGACACTGAACAGAAGAAGATGTGGAGGGCTGGGAGGTGGAGTAAGCTCCTGCACTTTCGGAAGATCACTTTGACAGCTGAGTGGAGGATGAACCAGAGTAGAGAGAGGGAGACTATAGTCCAGATGTGAGGTGATGAGAGCGTGCACTAGGGAGGGGCAGTGTCAGAGGAGAGACGTTATGAAGGCTGAATCAATGGGACTTTGCAACAAACTGCATATGGAGAGTAAGAGAATGAGGAGCTGAGGATGACACCTTGTTTGTGTCCTTTACAGTAACTGTAAAGTAAGGAAACAAGAAGGAATGGGGCAGGGGAAGATAAGCTGACTTTAAGATGTTTATGGGTCATCCAATTTGAGATGTCCAATAAGAGTTGGGAGATGTGAGACTGGAGGTCAGGAGAATGGTTAGCACTAGGTCTAGGAATCATCAATAGAGATGATATCTGAATCTATAATAGTTAATGAGATCACCAAATGAAATAATAGAGAGGGAGAAGAGAAGGTCTTAGGACAGAGCCCTGGGGGATAACCACTGTTATAAAGGCATACATAGATGAACATGTAACACTGAGAAGAAATTGTCAGAAATGTAGGAGGAGAATCAGAAAAGAAGAGAGCATCAAGGAAATGAGAATGACAGACATTATAAAAGGCTACAGAGAAACTGAGAAGAATAAAGACTGAGAAAAATCCACTGCATTTGACAATTAAGAGATCATTACTGACTTTGGTAAGGGGCAGCTAGGTAGTGAAGTGGATAGAGTTCTGGGCCTGGAGTCAGAAAGACTCATCTTCCTGAGTTCAAATATGGCCTCAGACACTTACTAGTTGTGTGACCTGGGTAATTATGTCACTTAATCCTGTTTGCCTCAGTTGCTCAACAGTAAAATGAACTGGAGAAGGAAATGGCAAACCTCTCCAGTATCTTTGCCAAGGAAACCCCAAATGGGGTCACGAAGAGTTGGACACAACTAATAAATGACTGAACAATAACACTAACTTTGGAGAAAAGTTTCAGTTGAAGAATGAGGCAAGAAGTTAGAATGCATATATATAACTCTCAGAGTTGGGATAAAAATGGAGATAAAGTCTAAAAGATTAAATTCAAACAGGAATTTTAATTAAAAAACAAAAAACAAAATAAGAGTTTGGGGGAATGAAGTAAAAATCCTAGGGTAGACTTCACTAATTCAAAACTTGAGACAATTCAGCCAAAGCAGAGCAAAAGTTACATCTTGGCCCCCTCTGGAATAATGGCAATCCTGGGCAAATTAAAGGGATCAGAACCTTTTTTTTAAAGGACTATAGCATTTTTTTTAATAAAAAAAGAAACTACAAAATACAAACAACTTATCTACT
Source organism: Petaurus breviceps papuanus (assembly GCF_028583685.1). Lineage (NCBI taxonomy): Eukaryota > Metazoa > Chordata > Mammalia > Diprotodontia > Petauridae > Petaurus > Petaurus breviceps. Next base: position 306,145 of record NW_027186452.1, on the reverse strand, counting down.
AAAGCAATCAATAGTCAATATTGTGTTAGTCTGAATTGTTCTCTAGGTCTAAATATAAAAAAATATAATTATTAATAATTTTTACTAATTTACACATTTCTTTACTAATTCAAGCCCACTTTGTCTCGTTAGCAGAAGTTAATCAGTTCTTGGGTATTTATTTTATCCCTGTGAGGCAGTGGGAAGAGGACTGAATTTGGAGTCAAACTGTCTGGGTTTCCAGCTCTAAGACTCAGTTTTTTGAATCTGAAAAATAAGAAGCCTAAACTCCATGATCTCTAAAGTGCCTGCTGTCTCTAACTCTATAATCCTATGATCCTAGCACTTGGTTTCTAGTGTTTGAGGAGGCTGTCAAATTGGTCTTCAGTTCTAATGCTCAACAGTGGCAGGGATTAAATGAACACAAATTGGGGGCCCAGCTAAAGTCTGGAAGCACTGCTTATGAAATACAAAAAAGGAGAGGAAAGAAACTCCTTTCATAAAAAAGCTTTCATTTTAGAGTAAAAGTACTGATTTTGATAGGCAATATATATTGTCTTTTCTCTTTTTTTTTTTTGTTAACAGTATTTACTAAGGACAATCAACTAAGTAGTAAAGATTTGGAAACTGATTTTAGAAACATACTGATTAGCAATATCTGTCAATCATATGAATATCCTAGAATTTTTTTATTCTAAAGCTTAAAAGACAACTGTGGCTAATATAGGCAAATAATTGAAGATCAAACTAACTAAGGCCTCTGAAAAATTTAAATATATGTATGGAGAACATATCTGCATGGAGAACAAACATTTAAGTATTACATTTCCTCCACTCCCCAAATGGTCATGCTGGATTCTAGTTAGAGAAATAAGGCTAAAACAGACTTCAGAGACCATCAAATCCAACCTCTTCTCTACCTCCCTCATTGTACAGAAAAAGATACTGTCCTCTAGCTGAGGATGAAGACATTTCAAAGTTATGAGGCTATACAATCAGGCATGGACTCAGTTTGGGGTATTAGAAAAGGCATTTGATCCGTTTCCTCATTAGCTCATGATTGCAAGCAAGCCATAAGTTGTCTGAGCATGATGTTCCTCAACTAAAAGGGGAATAATAATTCCTACACTATTTATATTATAGGGTTATTGCAGGAAAAATGTTCTGTGAACCATAAAGCACTATATAAACTATTATTACTGATGAAGCCCTGATGTATTCCCAGGCTTAAATCTAATTCATTGAACACTTACAAAATGTACAACACTGTGCTAAGCATTGGGGCCATGAAGACAAAAATGAAACAGTTCCTGCCTTTTTTTTGGGGGGGGGGAGGGCAATTGGGGTTAAGTGACTTGCCCAAGGTCACATGGCTAGTTTTTGTGTTAAGTGTCTGAGGATGGATTTGAACTCAGGTCCTTCTGACTCCAGGACCAGTGCTCTATTCACTGCACCACATAGCTGCTCCCAGTTCCTGCTTTTTGAGGAACCTGCCTTCCTTTCCATTTGAGGGTTGAGGGTGGGTAGATAATTCAGCCTGATAACAACAATGATAATAGCTAATTTATATAGTACCCTAAGGTTTGAAAGGAACTTTATATATGCTATCTCATTTGATGCTTATAGCAGTCCTATGAAGTAGGTGCTATTATTATCCCTACTTTACAAATGAGGAAACTGAGCTTGACTGAACTTAAATGATTTGCCCAAGGTCACATAGCTAAGTAAAGAGTTTTAGCCTGGATTCAGACCCAGATCTTTCTCATTTCAAGTCAAGCACTCTATCCACTGTGTCAGCTAGCTGCCTTATAATTACAGGTAAATTACAAGTATTTAGGAGAGGGAAAAAAAGAGTATCAACTGGGAAATCCAAAAAGCTTCCCAAGGTAAGTGATACCTCAGTTGAATCCAAAAGGAAGATATGGAGGATGAGAAGGGAGTGCAAATGTCCTAGGAGATGGTCTGTAAGAAGGCAATGATATGGAAGACTAATTTTGAGTTCAGGGGACAACTTCCAAATTGGTTGGAACACAGAGAGGAGTCATATGAAGTATGTTGGGGAAGGGACACAGAAACCAGATTGTGGAAGACTGTAAATGCCAGGCTGAGTCTATATATTGCCCTAGAAGGAGGAGGGAGTTACTGAATGTTCTTTAGGAAGTGGGCTGGAGGGCAGAGATTGGAAACAGGGAGAGCAATTAGGAGGCTGTTACAATAAACCAGGTGAGAGATGGTGAATGTGTTAACTATGTGAGTGGAAATAAGGTGATGGATAAAACAATGCTAAACAGGCAGAACTGGCAAGGCTTGGCAATCAGAATGTGGAAAGAGAAGCAGAGGGAAGAATAAAATGATGCCTGGAAGGTTGGAGGACCTCACCATTTATAAAAAGACTCCTTCTCCTTCCATGTGGGCTCTGTGCAATATGTTTTCCATGACAGTGATGAATATCCTGGGTTAATGTCTCCTTTGTTTCATGGCTACTTAATATTGCCAGAGAATGCATAACCAAAATTATGTCTGTGGTTATACCTATGAAGGAATTTTGCATGATTGTAACAAACATAGGAGACACCTTATTGGAGGGAAACTTTTAAGGCTGCCTGTTGGAGTGGAATGCTTAAAAAAAAACTACAGTTCATGGTATATATGAGTGGTATGGAATACTACTGTGCCTTGAGAAATAATGAAGGGGACTATTTCAGAGAAATCTTGGAAGACTTTTATGAACTGATACACAATTTATACAAAAACAATATTGTAAAGACTAATGTTGATAATTAAAATACTAATAACCCTAATAATAAAGATTAGCTTTGAAAGACTTAGGAATTCTGATCAATGCCATGACTAACCATGATTCCAGAGGACACATGATGCAACAAGCAGCTTATCACTTAAGAGAGCAGAGATGGCATCAAGGTACATAACGCGACATATATGTTTCCGGAAATGGCCCATATGGAATTTGTTTTGCTTGACTGTGCATATTTGTTACAAGGGTTTTTTTGTTTTTCTTTCTTTTTCAACTGGAGGTGGAGTGCGGGGAAGTGGAGAAAGAGAAGGTGGATTTTTGTTAACTGGAAAAAAAAAACAAACCCCAGTAAAATATTGTATTGTCCAAAACTTTCAGTCAATTGTCTTACTGTGAAGGTGTGGTCTGCTGTAGAAAACTGCAACAGCCTGTGTATTCCCTTCTCATGAGAATCAAAGCTATTCAAAAGAGAGGCCTTCTAATAGAGACAGGAAATACAACATAAAACAAATGGCTAAAGATTGCTATGCATTATAGTACTTTCTTTTATCCTAAATTACTTCTGACACAAAGCACCATTTTTAAACACAAATTTTCTCTTGGGGAGGTTAATGGGGCTGCCAATCACTGATCACTATAATTTTGGCAGAATAAAATTTGCAGAAGATCCAAAAAACAATGGGGAAAACACAAGATGGGTGTAAGTTGGCTGTAACATTATTAAAAATCACTTATGTGCAAAAAATGACAAAAAGAAATGATTCAAGAATATATGACTAGGAAAGAGGTAGAATAGTCAGATGTTAAGAAAGAAGGATAAAAGAGATACACAATCTGAAAGATGTACTGGTACACATCAGGAGTAATAAGACTTGGAGGAAGATTCCTAGAATGATGGATATAGATACTTTATGAAGAATTTATGGGACAAAATGGACAGGAAATATATCAGATGGGAAGATATAGAAGACTTATAATTTATACTACTGTATGTAGGATTCACATTGATAAGATCAGGGATCTACTGAACTATTATTATTATCAACAAGGGAAAGTGCCAATTATGGAAGATAAAAATAGCTATGAGAAATTACCAATCTTTAGTTTCAGAACACAGCTATAAATACTAAAGTTCAGACAGTACAACTATAAGAGAAAAGAGCTAAGGAGAACCAAGTAGTCAGAAAGGTGTAGACCTGGTTGAGGAACCCAAATAAGAGGGTTGATATAATAAGATAAACATATATTTATTTTGATCCACGCTGATTCCTCTAGTTAGGGAAGGAAGTTGTGGTTAACTTCTATGCACTGAGCATGGTAATTAAGATGTACAAGAAATGTTTCTACATTATACACAGTAAAGATACAATGCACATAGTTATGACAAATGCCTACATCCTTCCAAATGTAAATAGAAAAGACTGATGATGGCAAGCAGTCTACATGCCACCTCTTCCCCTCCCCCCTGTAAATACTTGAATCCATCACCTAACTAAAGGATTAGAAACCATAATTAAAAATATAATCACTTACCATATGTACTACTTCAGGGTAAATAGGTTCTGTGATCACATTTCGATTGTGTGTGATATATTCTACCATTTCACTTAAAGCAGCTCGTTTTACTTCCTTCCACTTCAGATCACTCAGTGGATCAGAAACAAAGTCAAAAAGGACACAACATTGACGCAACTTCTGGATAAAAAGCTTCTCTTGATCAGCAGGAGGTACATCTGTAAAGCAGAAAAGAAAGAAAAAAGATCAGATTGTAAAGTCCACTCTAAAAAATGCCTAAATTAGAACATCTGAGAGTCAAGAACTAGAAAGAAGGGGAGAGTCATCTGAGATGAGTTCAGAAACCAAAAATGAGAGTGAATGGAATTAATAATATGAAGATGCCCAAAACACACATTGGATATATATGGCTTTAGTTACCATCCATTAACAGATTAAATAAAAACCATCATTATAGAGCAGGTTGCTGTTTAACTTTCCCTGAAGAATATATATATTCTCTTCATGTGTTTTTCCTGTCATTTTAGATTAAGTTTAATATCTCTACATTTTGCATAACATCTAGAACAGTATTGGTTATTCAAATCACAAATGAACATGGATAGTATCTTCAGTAGTAGGTAACTTGGGTGGTACTGATAATTTGAGGGGAAAAAGAGCATGTAATACATTATAGCCTGAGATTTGGGGTAGAAGGCAATCATGTGCCTGCGACTCTGAAGACAGGAAGTGTGAAGCACTGAAGAGAGAACTGGCCCTCTAGGCAGGCTGACCTGGATTCTAGTCCTGCCTCTGAGACCTGAGAGGATATCATTCAATCTCCCAGTGCTCCAGAGAACTCTCTAGAAGCTTTAGAAAGGTTGCACATCTGCATTTGGGATCATTTGATGTGCCTTAATTAAGCTAGGCACTGAGGGGCAAAGTGACAAAAATTATATAGTCCCTGTCCTAATGAAGCTGATATCCTATTGGGGAAGATAACTATACTAAAGTATATACAAGTATTTTTCTTGCACCAGACCACTTAGTTCATCGGTATAGGCAACTCTTGTTGAGGAAATTCTCTCCACCAATGCTGATAAGCACATAAGGAATATATACAAAATAAATACACAGTAGTTTTTTTTTGGCAGGAAGACACTAAAAACTGGGTGGGTGGAGCATCAGGAGGGTCTTCACATATAAACTGGAGCTTTAGCTTAGTCTTAAAGGAAAGAAAAGATAGTAAGAGGCTTAAGTGAGAGACAAGTGTGTTCCAGGCATGGGGGATAGCCAGATTAGAAATAGTGTCACGGTAGCTTCTAAAATCTTAACTCATAGATTTCTAACTGATGCTGCCACAGGGATCATAGAATTCAGAGTGGGATGGGATCTTAGAACTTACCTAGTCCAACCATCTCATTTTACAGATATGGAGACTGAAGCCCAGAGCTGAAATGACTTGCCCAATGTCATATAAGGCAGTAATAGCAGAGCCAGCAACTGAATTCATGTCTATTCTGATTTCAAATCCAGGATTCTTTTAATGCTACCAAAAACTGCCCTCAAGATAAAACTGGAGCTGCTTATCCTGGCATTTAAGGATCTCCCATCATCTGGTTTCAACCTATTACCTAACCTTTCTAGCTTTACTTTATACTATCCCCAACACTAAATTACAGAATCTCAGATTTAGAAGGAACCTCCAAACATCTAGTTCTGCCCACGTGGGAACAGATATGTCCTTTACAATATACCTGACAAATGGTCATCTAGCCTTAGCCCGCAGGCACCACCAGTCTTCTGTCTCTAAGGTTCATTATACTCAATTCCTCATTTTGCCTCACTCAATAATCCAGCTGCCAAGTCATGCTGTTCTCATCTCTATAACATCTCTCTGCTCTCACAGCTGCCACCTTAGTTCAGACCCTTATCTTTTCTTACCTAGATTATTTCAATAAACTCCAGATTGGTCTTCTTGCTTTAAACCTCTCATTTCTTCAGTCCATCCTACACACTATAGTTATATAATTTCTCTTAAATACATTTACATTACATACATTTAAATGTATATATTTATACATTTATTTATAGGATTCCACTAATCAATCAACTGTAGGAACTCCCTATTGCAGGGGTGGGGAACCTGAAACCTCACATGGCCTTGAGGTGAAGGTTCCCAACCCCTGCCCTACTGCCTTTAGGGAAAAAAAATGTGAATTTCTGGGTTTAGATTGTAAAACCTTTCATGAACTGACCCAAAACTGTCTCTCCCTCCCCTTGCCCCTTACACTATGCAATTAAGCAATCCAGTCACCTCTTGTTCTTTACACAGGAATGAAATTCCATCTTTGCTGTTGTACTGTTTCCCATGCCAGCAACGTACTCTCACCTGACCTTTGCCCCATATTATTCCATAAATATATATGTACTTGTCTTTTCCGTTAGAATATAAGTTTCTTACAAGGAGAGATAGTTCCATTCATTCTATCTGTACCCTTAGCAGCTAGGAAACTGGCAACAGGCACATAATAACTAGCATTTACATAGAATTGTTAGCCATGGGCAACATGGGCAATTAGACAAGGCCACCTATTGGTTTTGTTGAACTTTAAATAAAATTCAATTGAAAAAAAAAAGCTTAATTTTGAAAATTAGGACACGTACCACTATTGTGGTGTTTTCCCAGTTCACCATTTCCCAAACATCACTGACAGTGGCTTAGTAAACCACACCTGCTAATTCTTTCAGTATCCTGGGATATACTTTATCTAGTTTGGGTAACTTGAGCTCAAAAGTACCAAGGCTCCTCTCTCATTAGGTTCTTATTCTGGCCAACAACTCCCTATTAGCCATGTTTGTTTTATCCTTTCCAGGCAAAAGCTCTTATCTTTGGCAGAGAAAACACAATCAGCTTAAGAGCTGAACAGCTTGGCCTCTTCTCAGTCATTAAGTACCATTTATTTCAAGCCCCCAGAGCAGTGGTCCTATACCTTCTCTGATTCTCCTCTTTGGCCCTACATAGCTAAACAAATACAATAAACAAACAAAAAATGCTCTGCTTCACCATACTATGATCTCATGACCATGTTCTTTAGTCCTTTTACCTTGGTCACCCTTCCTCTAGATATGCTCAGATCTGTTAATATTCTCCTTAAAACATGGCACCCTAAATGTTTTCCTTACCACAATGCATCTATTTTACTGTGTCTGTTCCCCTCCGAAAAGATTAGGGAACTACTGTTACAATTATTACCAGATGAACAAAATACAACGAGTTGTTACCTGCCATCACTTCAGAATATTTTAACTTACTATTTTGATACAAAGAACACTAACTGCAAAAGAATCAAAGGGCCAAAAGGGAAAGACTGGCTATATACTAGTCAGCTTTCTTCTCTAAGTAAAAATTGCCACCTGGTACAATAATCCATCTTTTCCCCAAGTTGTTAAATGCCTAACTTGTCTTGTTTACATTTTCATTTTAGAAGGCAAAGGAAACAAAAGGATCACAGGTCCAGATTAAAGCTGGAAGGGGCCTTAAAGGTCATTTAGTTTAACCATCTCATTTTAGAAATGAGTGAACTGAGGTCCACAGAAGGGAAGTCACTTTCCTAAGTTCATACTGATGAGAGGCAGAGCCTGGATTTAAACTCATGTCTTCTGGCCCCTAATCTATCCTGTTTAATCTTTGTTACAAGGGAAGGCTTGGTGGGTAGAAGTAGATTGGAAACAGAGAAGGTATATTTAGAAATAACTGTGATTTTCCAGAGTACTATAGATGCTTTTTCTCATTACGGAGACTCCTAATTTCATTTTATTCCACTGCTGCTTGAGCTAGTTTTGACACCAAACATATAAAATTCTGGTAAGTTATTGACTGACTGCTTATTATGTAAGTGCTTTAGGAGATACAGAAGAAATATAAAGCATGGGTCTTGCTATCAAGCCACTTTTGATCTTTTTAGGGCAGTGTGAACAATGTGCCCAAAACAAAGAATTAAAAACAGTATCTATGTTTAAGAATTAAATTGTGTAATGGATTAGAGATGCCACGGAGAAGGTTATGTTCTGCAGTAGTTAGAGAAAGTATGCTAGGATCACATTATTGCTTAAAACCCCTTGGCAACCTCCTAGTCATACTGTCTTCAACAAATCCCCCCTTTTGTACAGACTGGATTAATAATGACTTTGGATTTAATTTTTTTTTTTTAAGCAATCGGGGTTAAGTAACTTGCTCAAGGTTACACGGCCAGTTATTTCTGGGTGTGGTGCTGAGTGTCTGAGCCCGGGATTTGATCTCCAGGTCGTCCCAACACTGGAGCCGGCGCTCTTACTCGCTGAGCCACCTGGCCGCCCCTTTTGGATTTAATTTTGACCAACAAGAAGAAATGGCTGGTGAATAACAACAATAGTGATTTTTAAAAGTACCCATATTTGAATGTTACTTTGCCATTAACAAAATATTTTTATGGTTGGCATTTATATAGCACTTTATAGTTTACAAAGTGCTTTATGTGAACAAATTTGGCCAAAAGTAACGATATAATATGCCACAAAAAATGAGGAATATCAAGAATTCAGAAAAATGGAAAAGACTGGTATAAAAAGGTGCAGAGAAAAATTAGGAAAACAATTTACATAATAACCATAATAATGTAAAGAAAAACAATAAAAATCTTCACAATAACAATCAACTTATTGATCAATTATAAATTTACAGATATGATGGCGAAATTTCCTCCTCCTTCCCAGCATAGATAGAGGCCTATGACAATGAACAAGGCATACATTTTCAGACACAGACTATGTGTTGATTTTTTTCCCCCTTGACTGTACTTTTTACAAGTGGTGGTATTAGTGGTGGTGGTGGTGGTGGGGAATCACTAGAAAGTGACAATGATATTGAACAAAAAGGGAAAGAGCATCAATAAAGCATTTCTTTTTTTTTTCCAAATGCTTTATTAACTTCTGATTTACATCATTCATTTCCACCAGATTTTGAGTTGCAAATCTTCTCGCCGTTTATCCCCTACCCACCGCCCCAAAATAGCAGTCCCACAGGATATCCCCTCCTCCAACCTGCTCTCCCATATTTTCTCCCATACCCCTTTCAACTTTTCCAGTAGGGCATGGTGGATCTCTATGCTCCCGTGCCTGTATATCTTCTTTCCCAATTATATGTAAAATAGTATTAATAATAGTACATATATTAAACATTTGATTTTAAAACTCTGAATTCCAGATTCATTCCCTTCCTCCCTTGTTACCCACCCTTACTGGGAAGATAAGCAGTTCAGTATAGGTTGTACATGTGTGGCAAATGCAAAACAATAATATAGTAAATATATTGTAAAAGACTGACTATATTTCCCTCTCTCCTATTCCACCTCCCACTTGTTTATTCTATACTTTGATTCCATCCCTTTTCAAAAGTGGGTACTTCTAACTTCCCTACCCCCAGCCTGCCCTCCCTTCCATCATCCCCCCTTCAATAAAGCATTTCTAAATGTTTTATACTTATTTCTTCATTTGAGTATCACAGTAACCATACGAGATAAATGTGCTTATAACAGGTATTATTTCCATTTTACAGATAGAGAAAATAAGACCACTAGGAGATAGTAGCTTCCCAAATCAAAGTTATTAAAAGTGGAAACAAGATTTGAAACAGGTTTCTATATCTATACATCCAATTTTTTCCACTTCATTAGAAAAAACAAATGGAACTTTGAGAGAAAGTGTTCATGTCATCTTAGAACTTATAAAAAGACAAAGAAGAGAATGTTGGCACTGGCTGGAGAAACAGATAGAATTTAGAAAATCCCATTTTCAAAAAGTTTGTAGAAATGAGAGAATGACAGGCATAATCTTATAACTAAAGACATGGGAAATAAAGAAATGGGCAACACTACTCAAGGTAAGCTTTAAAAACAAAATTCTGATAACAGGGTCGAATGACCTAGATAAGAAAGAAAACGGTCAGATCTAAAGGGACTTTGTACTAAAGTTTTGGACAAATTTAGAATTTAAAAGATGTACAAGTCATTAAAAAAACTCAAACATTTATTAAGTATCTACATGCAGATCACTACACAAAAGGTGAAAGAAGGGAACATAATTAAGGATAAATACAAGAGAGTGGTTAAATGACCTCAGAGCTGATAAAAGATGCTAAGGACAAAAGCTTATAAATGAAAATTTGGATCTAGAAGAACAAAAGAAGGGATAGGCCTAAAGTTTAGAGAAAGAAGAGAATGTTAGATAAAGACTACAAAACTACTTAGTTCTAATTTGTCTTCATCATCTAGGATAAAGTTAACATGAGTTCAAGTTTCCTGACCCAGAAGAAATTCTATCTTAAGGTACTAAGAGAGCTTGTCTGTTTTTTACACAAGAGAAAAAGGGACTACAGAACAGACCTACAAATTACTGAAAATTTCCAGATCAAATTAATAAAAGGCTGGTTTATCAAGAGATAATATCTGCAAAGCACTTTGCAAATCTCAAAGTGTTACCTATTTTTGATTAATAACCTCTTCTAATGCTTCATCATAATACAAGGGTGTTTGAGTTCTCAAAGGCCTTGAGCCTATCAAAGGACTGTATGCTTGAGATCTAAGGAATAACCTAGCTATATTTGTAAGGGTTCATCATTAGAAGTTTGATCACCAGGCAACATTTTTTTTTAAACCACAGCAACTTAATGACAGGTTATTAATTCACTCAAAGGTTGTGATCTATGTTGGAGGTGGGGCAGAGTTACAGTAATACCTTATCAAAGTCATGGCTCCTCTAGTGCAAGCCGTTTAGAAAAATGGTAGTGCAATTTTGTTAGACAAACATTTTTTGCACAATGCATAAGACTAAATCCCCTTTAGTGACTAGCATAAGGATTCACTAAGACATAGTTCTCATTTTCAAGGACTTTACAATATATATTAGGACAAAAGGTGTTCTCATACAATTAATGGACAAATATGAATATGAAAATATATGTGTTGAAAAGAAAGTTTAAAGGAGGAGCCATTAGGAAAGGATTCATGAGAGAAGGGAAGTTTAGATGGTTTTGCCTAACTTTTAATAATGGGAAGGAATTACAATTGGAATAGTGGTAGTTGTTTGGTAGAAGTGATTCTTTTTTTTTTTTTTTAAGCAATCGGGGTTAAGTAACTTGCTCAAGGTTACATGGCCAGTTATTTTTGGGTGTGGTGATGAGTGTCTGAGCCCGGGATTCGATCCAGGTCATCCCAACACTGGAGCCGGTGCTCTTACTCGCTGAGCCACCTGGCCGCCCAGAAGTGATTATTTCTATGTTAAAAACAAAATACCTCAACTAAGAAAAAGAAATAAATGAGTGTTTACTCAGAACTTTCAACAGTACTACCCACAGCCTATAGGACAAAGTTGAAATTCCTTGGTCTATAATTTGAAGACAAATTCCCTCCCCAAACTGGCATAAATTCAGATTTCTACCTTTATCTTTTCTTACTTCCTTAATACAAATTCTCCATCCCAACTAGAAAGGTAGAGGTCACCTTTCTTTTTTTTTTTTCATGTTAACAAGCATTTATTAAGTATTCCTACCATGTGGTAGGCTCTGTGGTAAGCAGTAGAATTACAAAGTGGGGAAAAAAAAGCCCTAAACAACAACAAAATCCATTCTTTTTTTTCAAATTAAATTTTATGTTTATTTTTAGTTTACATCATTCATGTCCACAAGATTTTGAGTTACAAATTTTCTCCCCATCTTTCCCCTAACAACCACCTCAAAACATTGATCCCACTGTATTGTGGGAAATCAAGATAGTATAAAACAAGATCTATTCTCTCCTATATCCTCCCCCATTCCCTCTCCGACTTTCCAGTAGGGCAAGATGGATCTCTATACCCCAGTGCCTGTATATCTTACTTCCTGGTTGCAGGTAAAAAAAAAAAATTACATATATTTTAAACATTTGATTTTAAAACTTTGAATTCCAGATTCTTTCCCTTCCTCCCTTGTTACTCACCCTTACTGGGAAGACAGGCAATTCAATATAGGTTATACACGTGTAGCTATGCAAAACATTTCCATAGTGGATATATTGTGAAAAACTGACTATATTTCCTCCTTCCTATCTTGCTCCCCACTTGTTCGATTCTCTCCTTTGACCCTGTCCCTTTTCAAAAGTGTGCTTCTAACTTCCCTCCCTCCAACCTGCCTCCCCTCCATCATCCCTCCCTCTCATCCCCTTCTCCCCTACTTTCCTATAGGATAAGATACCCTATTTAGTGTGTATGTCATTCCTCTCAATTTCATCTTTTAAGTATCATCCCTTCCTATTCAATTGGTCCTGTGCCCTCTATGTATACCTGTACACACCCTCACATATGTATTTATATACCCATATACCCTCCTATATAGACATATATATGTATACATATATATATACACATTTATATTCCCTTCAACTATTCTCATACTGAGAAAAGTTTCATAAGTTATAATTATCATTTGTATGTAGGAATATAAATAGTTCAACTTTGATAAGTTCCTTATGATTTCTTTTCCCTGTTTACCTTCTCATGCTTCTTGTATCTGAATGCCAAATTTTCTATTCAACTATTTTTTTCATTAAGAATGATTGAAAGTCCTCTATTTCACTGAATGATCATATTTTCCGCTGAAACACGATACTCAGTTTTGCTGGGTAGGTGATTCTTGGTTTTACTCTGAGATCCTTTGACCTCCGGAATATCATATTCCAAGCCCTTTGATCCCTCAGTGTAGAAGCTGCCAGATCCTGTGTTATCCTGATTGTGTTTCCACAATATTCAAATTGTTTCTTCTTGGCTGCTTGTAATATTTTCTCCTTGATCTGGGAACTCAAGAACCTGGCTTTAATATTCCTAGGAGTTTTTTTTTTTTTTTTTTTTTACAAAAGGTGATAGGAGGATTCTTTCAACCTCCATTTTTTGCCCTCTGGTTCTAAAATATCAGGGAAAATTTTCTTTGAGAATTTCTTGAAGGCTGATTTCTAAGTTCTTTTTTTGATCATGGCTTTCAGGTAGTCCAATAATTTTTTTTTTTTGCCTTTTGGAGACCAATTGGGGTTAAGTAACTTGCCCAAGGTTACACGGCTAGTTTTTGTGTTAAATGTCTGCAGCCGGAACTGAACTCAGGTCCTCCTGACTCTGGGGCCAGCACTTTACTTACTGCGCCACCTAGCCACCCCTAGTCCAATAATTTTTAAATTCTCTCTCCTGGATCTATTTTCCAGGTCAGTGGTTTTCTTACAATGAGATATTTCACACTGCCTTCTATTTTTTCATTTGTTTGAATCTATTTAATAGCATCTTGATTTCTCATAAAGTCACTAGCTTCCATTTGCTTCAATCTAATTCTGAAGGAATGATTCTCTTCAGTGAGCTTTTGAGATTCTTTTTCCATCTGGCAAATTTGGCTTCTTAAGGCATTCTTCTCCTCATTGCCTTTTTGAGCCTCTTTTGCCATTAATTTGAATTAGTCTGTTTTTTAAGGTGTTATTTTCTTCAGTCAGGTTGTTGCCTCTCATTTCATAATTTTCTTGCATCATTCTCATTTCTCTTCCCAATATTTCCTCCACTTCTCCTAGTTTGTTTTCAAAATCCCTCTTAAGGTCCTCTGTGCCCTTTAACCAGCTCGTATTTTTCTTGGAAGCTTTTGTTGCAAGAGTTCTGACTTCACCGTCTTCCTCCTGTTCCATGCTTTGATCCTTTTTATCCCCCAAAAAGGAGTGTAATGTTGGATTGCTCTGCTTGCTTTGCTTCCCTCATTTGCTCATGTTGCCACTCAATTACTTAACTTTTGGGCTTTTTGCCACAGTAGGACTCTTCTACCAGACTGGGAGCTTCCTACCAAATGCTGGGGTTTTCTCGGCTGCCAAAGGTATCAGTTGAGTGCCCTCTCTGAAGCCTCCACGCGCTCTGGCTCACTGGTCACACACCCCAGGACCTCCACCCTAAATAGCAATCCAGATCCAAGTAGGTTAAAGCAAGAGTGATTACCCCTCAGAATGGTTGCTTGGTCTCCCCACAATCTGCAGGCCAGGAGCTCTGAAGCAGCCACGCAGTGGCCACAGAGACTCAGCCACTTTTCACTTGGGGGGCAGAGACTGGACCGCACTTCCAGACTCTCTATTTCCAAATTCTACAGTGACTTTGTTTCTGGCATCTATGGATTGATAATTCTGGAAACCGCCACAGCTGCTGGTGATCTGAAGTCCAGAAGACCCTCTTGCCATGACTGGTCAGGGCACCCTGGGGCTAAAACTGCAGGCTCATGTGGAGCTGGGCTCTGTTCCCAGCATGCTGCAATGGCCCCTTTCCGTCCACCTGCTGGGATGTCTTCAGTGGGAGATTTGTTTCTCTCTGTTACTTTGTGGGTTCTGTAGCCCTAGAGTTTGTTTAGAGTAATTTTTTATAGGTATTTGAGGTAGTTATGGGGGGAGTGCAGGGAGTTTTCCTGCTTCTGCACAGCCATCTTGGCTCCACCCCAAGGTCACTTTTCTTGTATCACATCTTAGATATATTCTGCTTCCCTAATTTTGCTCACACCATTTTCTGCTACCCCCTCCTGGCTATGTGGAAGGTTCTTCCATTGTTTTTCTCTTCTTTTCCAAAGCCTACACATAATTCAAAGCCCATTCAAAGTGATCTTTTTTTTTTTTTAATACTTTCATTGCTGGTTCCAGTTAGAAACATGTTATCCTTTCTGAATTTCTATGCAATACTGCAGATGTTCATAAATGAACCTAAGTCACTAAAAAGAAATTAAAATGTTTTGCATAACTTAAGGAGGCAAAGAAGTACATATTTCAGACAGATTTTTATCCAAAAAGGATAATTTTTTTTAAAGCTTTGATTTTTAAAGCCCCAGCTCTGGAAAATTTTATTCTTAAGGAGGATTCAATCTTTAAGGATTCTGGATAGACATGGTTTTATTTAACTATTATAACATGTGCAATAACAATCTCTTTAGTGGCAAGTTTTTATATTGCACTTGGCTTATGTGTAATATCTTCTCATTTTATAATTAAACACCCAAGGAATAAAACAGAAAAAAATGTGATAAAATGAAGCAGCTTATAAATATTTCTACCTTCTTCATTAGTGGGCATTAACTTTTATTTTCTACATGATACTACTCTATAAAATATCAGCACCTTACTGATATGTAGCTTCACACTACTGATTACACAACTATGTGTACCAAATAAAAAGTCCAATAACTAATTCAAGAACTTGGTACTGTTGGTTACAATCTAGTCTAGTATTTGACATTCCCAGCTGCCTGACTCATAAGTAATAAACTACTTCATTGGAATTGACTCAAACCATGCAATTACCACTTGGAAACTGAAACCTATAAAAAATAAACATTTAGTAGATTTTCTTTTCATTTATACCCTCTGTAAGAGTAGCTTACTTAAATTTTAAGCAGACTGTTGAGATCATAAGATCACAAATTTAGAGCTGGAAAGGATCTTCTTGTTCCAGAACAGATTAATCAACATTCTTAATACCAATAGGAAGGTATTAAATAAACACGACACAATATGAAAGAAAACTCACTTGTAGATCATCACTACTGCTAAGAGGTCACTGACAAGAAAGTTCTCTAACTAGAAAGCAGTTCAAAATAACTACTGCGGGGCAGAGCCAAGATGGTGGAATAGAAGCAGAAAACTCCATGACCTCCCCGTACAACCATCTCAAATACCTATAAAATATGACTCTAAACAAATTTTAGAGCTACAGAAGCCACAAAGTGACAGAAGGAAACAAATCTCCTGCTGAAGGTAGCCTGACAGACCAACAGGAAGGGTTCATCACAGCTGGAAGCCAAGTGTAGTCCTGTATGAGCCACATGGTTTTGGTCCCAGGGAGACAGTGGTGGCTGGAGCAGATTTCAGTAGAGTGAGTCACCAGCAGTTGTGGCTGTTTCCAGACTTTTCAACCCATAAATGCCAAAAAGCAAATAAAAGGTCAGTCAGGAACTCTGTTGGAAAGGAAGGGTGCTATCAGGCCCTTATCCCTGGGGTAAGAGGTGGCGGAGGCATAGTGGCTGCAGCCTGTGGCTACTTCAGGAGCTCCTGGCCTATAGATCACAGGGGGACCAAGTGATAATTCTGTAACTGCTCTTGCTTTGACCAGTTTGGATCTGGATTGCGGTCTTAGGTGGTGGTCCTGGGGTGAGAAACACCAGTTTGCCAGTGTGGTGTTTTCTGACAACATTTGTGAAACTCCCAGCAATATGGAACACAGCTCTCCTCTCTGTAAGCAGAGTTCTACCATGGCAAAGAGCTCAAAAGTCAAGCAATTGACTGGCAATATGATCAAGCAGAGGAAGCACAAACAGACCACAGAACTCTTTTTTGGGGACAAAAAGGATCAAAGCATGGAAGTGGAAAAAGACAACAAAGTCAGAACTCCTGCATCAAAAGCTTCCAAGAAAAATATGAACTAGTTACAGGCCATGGAGGAGCTCAAGAAGGATTTTGAAAACCAAATAAGAGAAGTGGGGGAAAAACTGGAAAGAGAAATGAGAACGATGCAAGAAAATCTTGAAAAGAGAGTCAACAACCTGACTGAAGAAAATAACACCTTAAAAATAGATTAACTGAAATGGCAAAAGAGGCCCAAAAAACCAATGAGAAGAAGAATGACTTAAAAAAGCTGAATTTGCCAGATGGAAAAAGAATCTCAAAAGCTCACTGAAGAGAATAATTCCTTCAAAACTATATTGGAGCAAATGAAAGCTAGTGACTTCATGAGAAATCAAGATGCTATTAAACAGATCCAAACAAATGAAAAAATAGAAGGCAATGTGAAATATTTCATTGGAAAAACCACAGACCTGGAAAATAGATCCAGGAGAGAGAATTTTAAAATTACTGGGCTACTTGAAAGCCATGATCAAAAAAAAGAACCTAGAAATCATCCTTCAAAAAATTCTCAAGGAAAATTGCCCTGATATTTTAGAACCAGAGGATAAAATAGAAATGGAAAGAATTCACTGATCACCTCTTTAAAAAGATCCCCAAAAGAAAACTCCTAAGAATATTATAGCCAAATTCCAGAGTTCCCAGGTCAAGGAGAAAATATTACAAATAACCAGGAAGAAACAATTTGAGTATTGTGGAAATACAATCAAGATAACACAACATCAAGCAACTTCTACATTAAGAGATCAAAGGGCTTGGAATATGATATTCTGGAGGTCAAAGGAGCTAGGATTAAAACCAAGAATCACCCACACAGAAAAACTGAATATCATGTTTCAGGGGAAAATATGGTTATTTGATGAAATAAAGGACTTTCAAGGATTCTTGATGAAAAAAAATAGAGTTGAATAGAAAATATGACTTTCAAATACAAGAAGCAAGAGAAGGTAAACAGGGAAAAGAAATCATAAGGAACTTACTAAAACTGAACTATTTACATTCCTACATGGTAAAATGATAATTATAACTCAAGAGACTTTTCTCAGTATGAGGATAGTTGATGGGAATATATATGTATATATGTATGTATACATAAATACATGTTTATACAGGAGGGTATATGCACATATACATATACATGTGAGTGTGTGCATATATGTGTACATGTATATATAGACAGAAGGCACAGGATCAGCTGAATAGGAAGGGATGACATCTAAAAAATAAAATTAAGAGGTGAGAGGGGAATATAACGAGAAGAGATAGGGAGAGATAGAATAGGGTAAATTACATCACATAAAAGAGGCAAGAGAAAACTGTTACAATGGAGGGGAAGAGCAGGAAGGCAAAAGGGAATGGGTCAACCTTACTCTCATTGAATTTGGCTTAAGGAGGGAACAACATACACACTAAATTGGGTATCTTACCATACAGGGAAGTAGTGGGGAAACACATAAGAGGGGAGATAATAGAAGGGAGGGCAGGAGGGAGGGTAGTTAGAAACAAACATTTTTGAAAAGGGACAGGGTCAGAGCAGAAAATAGAATTAAGTGGGGGCAGGATAGGATGGAGAGAAATACAGTCATTCTTTCACAATATATCTACTATGGAAATGTTTTGTGTAACTACACAAGTATAACTTATATTGAATCGTTTTTCCTCCCAGTAGAGGTGGTTGATGAGGGAAGAAGGGAAAGAATCTGGAAATCAATGTTTTAAAATCAAATGTTAAAATAGTTATTTATTTTTTTACAAGAAACTGGGAAATAAGATATACAGGCACTGGCGTATAGAAATTCATCTTGCTCTCCTAGAAAGTCAGAGTGGGGATGGGGAGGATATAAGAGAGAGCAGACTGGGGGAAGGGGTGTTCAGTAGGCTTGCTATTTTGGGGTGGAGGTAAGGGAAAGATGGGGAGAAAATTTGTAACTCAAAATCTTTTGGAAATGAATGTTGAAAACTAAAAAATAAACAAATTTTAAAAAACGTTAAGAGAACCGAAAACCAAACCAAACAAAACAAAAAAACCCCCCCAAACCAAAATGACTACTGCTCATGAAAAGCAGTGACTTTGACAAGAGAAAATTAAAACTTCATGTTAGAAATAAATTAAATCTGAAGTTATTTGCCCAGAACATACTAGTCTCAACTTTTTATTTTTATTAATTTTTTACATTCAGAGTTTATGATATCGTACTCCCAAAATGTTCAGACTTTTGGGAAAGTTGTCAGTTATTGTAATGCAACTAAATCTTAGGACTACCATTAGGAAAAAAGTTCATAAATATATATACACAAAGTCACTGTACACATACAATATTAACCAATGCACTCTTGAAAATAATAGAAAAATATTAGGAGCTATACTAGATAGTAGTTATCAATACTTCCAGGTTAACTCAAGTTTAAACAAAAGGTACTTTGGTTTATTAACACCCTCTGAAAATTAAAAACAAAACAAAACTGAGTATATCTTTTCCAAGTGTTTTCACGGTAGACCTACATGACTTACCACATGAGACAGTTAAAAGGAGACCGGGGTGGGAATTGGAAGACCCCACTGGGTTCTAACCCTGACTTTCATTAACTCATTGGAGCTGTGTAATAGTAGTAGCCAATTCATTTGACTTCTCTTGGATTTAGAAAATGGGAGGCTTGCATTAGATGACCTCTAGAAAGTGACTTCTATACTTAGTAATATGGGCAGTGTAGCAGAAAGAACACTGGACTTAGAATCAGAAAACCTGGATTCTACCAACATGTCACCATAGTAAAATCACTTATCTTCTCTGGGTTTCAGGTTCCTAATATGCAAAATGGTACCACTGTACCGCATTACAGCAAACTGTAAACTACTATATAAATGTGAAATATAATTATGTTCTCTGGCAATATATTTCATGATTCCAAATATGAATTTTTAAAATACAAGTTACAGAACAGAGATGAGATGGGAGGGGGGAAATAACAATTTATATAGAGCCTATATGTCAGGTACTGCGTTAGGTGCTTTACAAATATTATCTCATTTGATCCTCACAACAACATTTTGAGAGACATGCTTTTATTGCCACCATTTTACAGCTGAGGAACTGGAGGCAAACAGATTAAGTGACTTGCCCAGGGTCACACAGCTAATAAGTGCATGAGGCTGGATTTGAACTTGGATCTTTCTGACTTCAGGTCCAGCCATATTTCATATGCATGAAATAAAATTCATAAATTCAAATTAATGTTCATTCTAAGCAATACAAATAAGAATCAAATATTTATGATTAAATGTCCTTATATATACATTTTATTTAAATCCCATACAGGAATGCCATCAATATAATGTGCCATCAACATAATGTTCCATTAATGTAAACCCTGGAAATAATTGTAGGGACATGGAATATGTTGGTGAATATAGAAAAAAGTAAATGAATTCAACTTTTCTGGAAATATATGGAACTTAGTAGATACTACCAGAAGAGGGAGTGATTTCCTCATTCTAGCTTATCCAGAATCTGTATCCAACTAAACAGGCAAATTTAGCATTTCCTTTACATCTTATAATGGCAGGGTTTAAGCTCAGTCTTTGGAAGCTACACTGAGAAAAACAAATCTGGTGATAAGAATACTGGATTTGTGGCTAAAATCTATCAGTTCCAAAACTTTCTCATTTCATTTCACGAATGACTTGTCTCGGTCTTCAGCTCTGTGTTATCCCACCTGTAACATTTCTTTACTATTAACTGAACCTGAGATTCAAAATTGCTTCTTTTAATCTTTGTTCCATCTCCATTCAGACATAATTTTCAAATGAAAAAGAAACAGGAGGCAGGTGGTCTGATGTTTTGGAAAATGTTTCCTAGCATCTTTATTAATAGGAAAATCTACCCTGCCCAACAGTCTGTAACTTTACATGCATGTTCTAGGGACATGCTGGTGTTCTTTAACTGACAAAGGGATCAGTAATATTTGCAGTTAGATAGTGTTACCAATTTTAATAAATATGGCTGTTTAAGCTATTTGTATCAGTAAACTACAAGCACAAAATAATTCAGTGCCAAAAAAATAAAAAATTCAAATCCATCTTGAGTGAAGTGGCTCAAGTTAAAAAGCTTTTGGCCTTTTGGCCTGAGTTTAGAGTCTCAGCTCAGTCATTCAATTAATTAGCATGTTCTGATTTCAGTTTCTTCTACTGTGATATGGGGACAAACTCGCATTACATACCTAACAGGATTGTTGTGAAGAAAGTCCTTTGCGACAAGTCATAATAGCACTATATAAAAATCATACTATTATTATTTATATACTTAAAAAGCAATAAATTATAGTAGAAAAAGCAGTTGTTACAGAAAAGACCTTGGCATTATTATTTACTAAACTGTATGGCTATGGGCTAATCATTTAACTTTTCTGAACTTATTTTCTCATGTAAAATGGAGGTAACATTTGTACTACCTGCCTGAGAGAACTACAGTTCGGTGGAAAGAGTCATGGAATCAGGAAGACCTGGGGTCAAGACCAGCCTCTGCCACATCCTAGTTAGCTGATTCTGGCCAAGTTACTTGGCCTGTGAATTCTCCAGGAAATTTTCTAAGACTAAGTTTCAAAGCAAAAGCCAATCTGAACTGGTAAAGAAGTTACTAGGAGTTCCCTATGCCAATGAATTCACAGAGAAGCAAATAAACACAACACCCCTACATATCTCATAAGGTTATTGTGAAGGTCAGAGACAGCCAGGTGTACAGCAGATAAAGGACCTAGAGTCAGGAAGACCTGAATTCAAATTCAGCCTTAGAAACATAATGGCTGTTTGAGCCTGGGTACTTCATATAATCTACTGGCCTGTTTCCTTATTTGTAAAAATGGGAATAATAGTACCTATACCTCAGGGTTGTTGTAAAAATATTTTATTTGTATTTACTTTTATCTGTCTTCATATTTTATTTGTAAAGAACTTATTATTATTATTGCTACATCAAGTTATAAAGTTGGCCCTTTGCTCAAGACCTACTCCAATACTTATTTAGGGCATGGAGGTGACCCCAAGATTCCAAAGTCTATGCTAAAACAACACAATTTCCTCAATCAGTCAATAATAACAAAAGCATTTGTTAAGCTCATACTACGTGTGAGGTACTTGGCTAGGGATATAATGGCAAAAGTTCTTTGAGGAGCTTACAAGGTATCAGAGGGAGAGGGAGAGAGAGGGAGAGGGAGAGAGAGGGAGAGAGAGAGAGAGAGAGAGAGAGAGAGAGAGAGAG
>NW_027186452.1:283808-284095 GCF_028583685.1 Petaurus breviceps papuanus | reverse complement strand
AGAGAGAGAGAGAGAGAGAGAGAAAGAAAGAGAGAGAGAGAAAGAAAAAGAGAGAGAGAGAGAAAGAAAGAGAGAGAAAGGAAAAGAGAGAGAGAAACATATAGACAGAGAGAGAGAGAGAAAGGAAAAGAGAGAGAGAAACATATAGACAGACAGACAGAGAGACAGAGAGAGAGAGAGAGAGAGAGAAAGAAAAAGAGAGAGAGAAAGGAAAAGAGAGAGAGAAACATATAGACAGAGAGAGAGAGAGAAAGGAAAAGAGAGAGAGAAACATATAGACAGACAGA
>NW_027186452.1:128901-283708 GCF_028583685.1 Petaurus breviceps papuanus | reverse complement strand
GAGAGAGAGAGAGAGAGAGAGAGAGAGAGAGAGAGAGATAAAAGAGACACAAGGTAATTCTTGGGCAAGACTAAGAGCAGAGATGAGGAAAGGTTTTTGTGAAGAAGATGGTCCTTGATATAAGCCTGGAAAGAAGCAGGAAATCCTCAAAGGTGGAGGTAGCAAAAAAGTAGATAGCAGGTGGCAAAAATAGAGGATGATGCAAAAGTGCTCTGAATGATGCAATGGATTAGTGAAGTGTAAGGTGAAGTTCTTGCTAAAAGGCTTCTTCTACTAGAGGGAAAAAGGTTTGGGGCAGAAGCTGTGGAGCGTGCAGTAAGGTTGTTGTGTTTGTCCTTTGTTCTCAAAGAGGACCATGACATCAGGGAGATGATGATATGACATGCAGTTGACTTTGATTTAAGTAAAGGAGGGCTGTTCAAGGTCACCAGCCTCAGTTTCACCTCCAGAGTCATCTGGGTCCAGGGGCCAGACAGTAATCAGGAAGACTGGAGATGGCCCAGGATGCAATGAGAGACCCTGGCCCTAGTAGGCTAAGGACTTTTTAGGTTCTCACTTTGAGTGAGGTAATGCCCAATTCATCAAATAGGCCTCTTTAAAAAGTTATCTAGGGGTCAGCCCCTTTAATCAAGAAAAAAAAAAATCAAACTGGGAGGGGAGGACCCTCAGGCTTCCTGGACAAAAGAGAAACAATACTATTTAGTATTTCCATTCACTCTGTGCTAGGAGGGCAAGGACCTATTGTTTAGTCTAAGAGCTCCAGAGTGAAATGGGTTTAAGGCTTGGTGGTCTTTCATCTATCTTTCCTCCTTTTTTTTTTTTTAATTTTAATACTATTTATTTATTTATTTTTTAAGCAATCAGGGTTAAGTAACTTGCTCAAGGTTACACGGCCAGTTATTTCTGGGTGTGGTGCTAAGTGTCTCAGCCCGGATTCGATCCCCAGGTCATCCCAACACTGGAGCCGGTGCTCCTACTCACTGAGCCACCTGGCCACCCCTAAGCAATTGGGGTTAAGTAACTTGCTCCAGGTTCCATGGCCAGGTGTTTCTGGGTGGGTGCTAAGTGTCTGAGCCCGGATTCGATCCCCAGGTCATCCCAACACTGGGGCCGGTGCTCTTACTTGCTGTGCTACCGGGCTGCCCCCTTTCATCTATCTTTCAACCCAAAGGCAAAAAGGCAGCTTTAGGCTATTGAAATGTAGCATCCTCTGGGCAGAGCACCACACCCTAGGGGCAGGGAGGAGGCTACTCACAGGTTATGTTTACAGAATGCAGTAAAGGGCAAATAGGGAAGAAGAGTCAGTATGAAGTAGTAAGGACAGAGTCGCAGGGAGAGCAGCACCATAGCAGGAGGAGGATTTGCAACATACTATGGTGGGAAGACAAGGTGAAGATGAACTGATTAATGATAGGACTGAGAATCTGGGGCTAGTGCAAGAATGATGGATGGCTTGGGAAAGCAGCGATTTCTTCTTTTTCCTAGAGATCATCCTTCAGGACTGCTCTGTAGCTCGTGACACTACTGACCTCTCCTGGATGGCCAACTCTTTCTTGGTCTCCTTAGCTGAACCACTATCCGGGTCCTGCCTCCTTAGCAGAATCATCCTCTACAGCTCTGGCCTGGGCTCTCTGCCCTCTAGAATCTTTCTCTCGGTGATATCATCAGCAATTATCTCAGTCTAGATGACCCCCAAATCTAAATATTTAGTCCTCATTTCTCTCTCCCAAGCTATACTATGAAATTATCAACCATTTGCTAGAAATCTTTACCTGGATGTCCCATATGCATTTTAATTACATCATGTCCAAAACAACTACATTACCCCCTAAATGCACTCCTCCAAAATCCCCTCTTTGGTACTACTATCCTTTCAGGACACAAGTTTACAACCTCTTTCAAATATCCTCTGCCCCTGCAATAACCCACTTCCCAAATCTAAGAAACTGCTATGTCTTATCAATTCGATCTCCACATCTCTAACATTTGTCCACATCTGTTCCCGTAGTGGCTGACTTAGTTCAGGCTAACATGATCTAATTTACAAGGCATCTATTTGGTCTCCCTTCTCCATCTTCTTCCCTTTCTCTGGCAGGGCACAGAGCTCTGAATTGGAAGTCAGGAAGACATGACTTCAAGTCCAGCCTTGGATACTTCCTTTGTGACAAGTTATCTAATCTGTTTGACTCCGTTTCCTCAACTGTAAAATGGGGACAACACCACCAACTATGCGTGATTGCTATGAGGATCAAAAGAGGTAATATTTGTAAAGCCCTTCGTAGGACTCTTCCCGGGTCGGGCACAAACAGTCCACGTCAGCATTTGGGGTGGGTTCTCTAAATTTGCTCATCTGAGCTACTTCAATTCTGCTTTGCTCAGAGAGCACAGCACCTTCTCTAATGAGGACCAGCATGCCAATGTCTCCATGGCATGCAATGAATTCCACAGTTCTTAAGAGAGACCTTGAGAGTGTCTTTGTATTGCTCTTTCTGACCACCATGTGAATGCTGTAAAGTCTTTTAGTTAAGTGTAGGTTTTGCATTTGAACAATGTGGCCAGCCCACTGTAGTTGCACTCTCTGCACTAGTCTGAATGCTTGGTAGTTCAGTCCAAGAAAGGACCTCAGTGTCTGGTCTCTTACCCTTTCAGAATCTTCCTAAGAGGATTTAAATGGAAACAATTCAGTTTCCTGGTATGGCACTGGTAGACTGTCCAGGTTTCATAGGCATATAACAAAGAGATCAGCACAATGGCTCTGTGGACCTTCAGTTTGGCAGTCAGTCTAATACTCCTCCTCTCCCACATTTGCCTCCCAAACACTGACCTAGGCTCTGGTAATGTGTGTGTCAACCTCATTATTAATGTGTACATCCCTGGAAAGTGTGCTGCCAAGGTAAGTGAACTTATCCACAGCATTCAAAACTTCTCCATTTGCTGTAACCAATGGTTTCACATATGGATGGTGTGATGCTGGCTGATGGAGCACCTGTGTTGTCTTGGTGTTAATTGTTAGGCCAAAAATGAACACAAGCAACAGAGAACAGATCCATACTTTGCAGGATGCAACATTGAGTACACAATCAGCAAACAAAAAATTATGCACCAACACTCCCTCCACTTCTGTCTTGGCTTGAAGTCTTTTCAAGTTCAATAATTTACCATCAGTGCAGTAGCTGACCTCAATGCCACATCTGTCCTTAACGAAGGCAGAAACATCATTCTAAAAAAGCACAGGAACAAATATAGAAACTTGTTTTACTCTACTGGTGACTGGAAGAGTGTGAAAGCATCGTCTGTTATCCAGAACCCACACAAGCATGCTATCATGAAACTGATGAACAACAGTGATGACCTTCTCTGAGCAGCCAAATTTTGACGTAATTTTCCCTAAGTCCTCACAACTGATAGTATCAAAGGTTCTGGTCAGAATGACAAATGTATAACAGACCTCTGTTTTGCTCCTGGTATTTCTCCTGGAGTTGTGGAGTAGCAAATACCATATCAACTGTTCCTCAGCCTTTTCTGATGATACACTGGTATCAAGTAGATGGCTATCTTCCAGGTGAAAGATTAGCCCATTAAGGGGGATTCTGGCAAGAATCTTGCCAATGATGACTGAGAGACCCCCTCCTCGATTGCCCCCCTCCCCAATAGTCACAGAACAATCTATTTTCTTTACTGAGATGGAGAATGCATTCATCCTTGAACTACTACTTGGAATAACCTCCTCTTGCCCTATAACAAGCTAGAAGAGCTGAGAAGAAAGGTGTCAAACATTTAGCCATATGGTTAAGTTTATAGCTGGACTACAACTTTAGTTGTATCATGAGTTGTATCATGAATCTGGAGCTGAAAGGGCCCATAGAGGCTGTCTGATCCAACTCCCTAATTTTATGGTTGAAGTATAGAGACCTTAAGTGAGTTGCCCAAGGTTAAAGAGTAGTAAGTGAAAGAAGTAGGATTTGAACCTGGGTACTTCTCACTCAAAATCCAATGTTCTTTCTACTTTAACATGCTGTCTCTCCTAAGCAGATAAGCTGAAAGGGTTGGTTTTTTTTTTTTTAAATCTATTTGGGTAAAGCGCCAGCCCCGGAATCAGGAGGACCCGAGTTCGGTTCTGGCCTCAGACACTTAACACCCACACAAAAAAAAACTAGCCATGTAACCTTGGGCAAGCTGCTTAACCCCAATTGCCCTCCAAAAGGCAAAAATTAAAAAAAAATCTATTTGGGGCTGATATAGCATAATTATCTATGAACAAAGTCTCCAATATAGATAAATTATAGCTCTAAAGATCTTTTATTATTGACATGTTTTCCCAAGACCAATTTTACATGAATTTGAGTTAATTTCTTTGTTTTAAAAAATATATATGTACAAGTATGTATATACACACACATGCATCTTTACTTTAAAATATTTACTGAGTAGTTAATATGTACAAAATCCTGTATTTAGTTCCAGCACCCTTATTCTACAGTTTAATAATCCAGGATTATTTAAAAATCCAGGATTTTGCCAATTTGAGTCTTCCCTTCTTTCACTAACACATTCCAACTGCTGTATGCTTAGATATATAGTCTCTGAGAGTTGCTATAGCTGAAAACTTCAACTCCATGGAGTCATTCTCAACATAATAAGCCAGTCTGTATTTGCTTAGGTCAAACTGAGATAAGAGACTCAGTCCTCTGATGGGTTCATACTTAAAGCCATCTCAGCTCACTTCTCTGACATTGATTTTGACTTCTATGGCAAGTGGCATCTGAGTGGGAATTTAGTCCTAGGTAGAATGAGGGACAAAAAAGATGTCTATGTCACACACATGAAAATATAACCAACATCATTAGGAATCAGATTACTAAGGGCTTTTTCGCTAAGGCATCCACGAGGGTGCTGGAGCTGCAGTCACTTCCCAACAGCTTCCCTGCTTGGTTTAGGCTCTACCATGCCCTTCTACCCCTTAAGTGCATTCATCTCATCACTTCAGACTGCTTCAGCTTTGGTACTCACATCTCATCACTTGTCTCTGTTCCTCTGACAAGGATGGAACAAAAAATTCTCCCTGAAGCTTCCCTGTAAACATGGCTCAGAAAGAACAGACAACTTTTTATTTCCCACAGGTAACTGCACTGCTTGGTTTTCCACTCCACAACATCATGCCTACAAAGTCAGATACTCTTTGGCCTCCTGCCCAGTGGGTAGTCTTTTCCCATTAGATAGTAAGCTCCTTGAGGGCAGGACTAGCTTTCTTTTTCTTGTTTGTATCTTCAGGGCTTAGTACAATACCTAACACACAGCAGGAGCGTAAAAACGTTGTTAATTATATATATTGTACTGTATTGTTTTAGACTATATTTTAAGGGAGATTTAAACTAATCCTGATCACTTCTGGAGAACAATTCAGTATTGGTTTGTTAATTTAAGCATATGCATGTATATATGTGTGTGTATATTTTAAAATATATATTTATAAAAATCAACACAGCATTCATAAATTATCTACCTTAACACTCTGCAAAATTAACAAAAACTTTTAAGGAATAATTATTTAGGAAATTGTATTAGATATAGCAAACAATGGATAAAAAAGTTGTGTTTTTGTGAAAACATCTAGTGGGTAAATATGATACAAAAACAAACAGCTACCAAATCATACAAAACAGTATGATTCCAAAACAAGTGCTAACTGTCTTAAATTGGTCTTGACTACCCTGTGTGGATTTTCAAATGTATACTCATTTTTCCTAAATATCACGCCACCCAAGGCTCAAAGACTCCTTTCTCCTAATATTATACAAAGATTTTTATTCTCTCTGATGAATACAACTAGTGTTGCTTTAGGCTGGTGATAAAATGCACACCTCTCTGGAGTTGTGGTTGGTCACTGCATAGACCAATCTTTCAAAGGTGTTTTTCTTTACAATGTTGCTGTTTAAACTGTTCTCCTGGTTATACAAGTCTTCCTAAGTTTCTCTGAATCCACCTTTTCCCTCATTTCTTAGGATGCAATATTTCATTTTATTTGTTGAGCCATTTCCCAATTGATGGGCAACCCTTTTACTTCCAGTTCTTTGCTACAATAAGAGAGCTGCTAGAACTATTTTTGTACATACAGGTCTTTTTCACATATAAAAAAAATCTCTTTGGGGATACACACCTATTAATGGCATCACTGTGTCAAAGGCCATGCACAGTTAAATGATTTTTTCTGGACACAGTTTCAAATTAGTTTCTGGTATGGCCGGGCCAATTCACACCACCACCAATGATATACCTGTTTTATTGAAGTTCCTCCAATTTTTTTGGACGATAATCTGATTAAGTGTGAGTTAGAATCTTACAGTTGCTTTAATTTGCATTTTGTTTATATAAATGTTGACTTGATTGTATTTCTCCCTTTGAGAATTGCCTTTTCATAGTAATACTTTATATATCTTTACTAGAAACTGTAAAGTTATAGGCAAGTTTATGAAATACTCTGGTCTAAGGCAGAAGTGCCAAACAACGCTTAAAATATAAGAGGGCAATGTTTAAGAAAATACATAAAAACATAATACAACAAAGATAATGTTTATTTGTGTTTTTCTACCACTATGTGGCCCCCAGAGATCCATTTCTACTTCTCTGATACCATCTGGTCAGCCAAACCACAGAAAAAAGATGTCATTATAGGGATTAGGGATTCTCCATTCTTTGTTATTGATGGATTCTTGAATTTATGGTTAAACCTACCATTCTAGATTCTTACCCACAAAACATACTTGTGGGTCTGTTTTCCGAACATTTTTTTTCACCCAAATGAGGTTTTATCCCTTTTAGATGCTATATATACTATGCCTAACACAGTGACCAAATAATTGTCTAAGATGAAGCAAATAAACAAAACATTTCAAAAAGAGTTCACAAGTCTAAACACTGATATTTTAAAGGCAAAAAAGTTTTTCTTTTAATGATTCTGAGAGTAGTTCTCAAGAATGCTCTGGGAAAATAAAAAGTATTACCTACTGAACTTATATATTACAAACCTAATAACCTAAGAAATTTCTAGCAAGACATGCTGCTCAAAAATGAAACTGACATTGCTTTGTCAATTTTGGTATCTTTGTCCATAGGACTTAAAGTTTCCTTGCATCATTTAGTCCAACCCCCTAATTACAGATATGAAGAAACTAAAGCTAAAAGGGAGATGAAAGTGACTAGTTGTTATATAGGTAGTAAGTGTCAAAGTTACTATTAGAATGTGGGTGCTCTGACCCCTAGTCCAGTGCTCTACTACCTTACAATATTTTTATTTTTTTTTTTAACCAGTTATACACATCTATCAAGTTAGGTTTCTTTTCCAAATATAAAGAGCTACTCATAACCATAGCCCATGAACATGGTTCAAAGAGATGTTAAACTTGGTAACAAATTCCTTTTTCTTTCTGAGTACCACCTTTAACATTTGGGATCATTACTTTAGTTTTTATTTCTGTATCGCTGTTCAGTCTATTGACATAGGAAGCAAACTTTAATCACAGTAAGAACAGTGATGACACATTTCCTATTTCGATTACATAGAAGGCAGGGGAAAATCAGCTTGCCCTTTTTTATTTTGTAGGACTTTTTTTTCCTTCCCTCTGCCTTTCACCCTCATTTAAGTCTTTAGAAAGTAATGGTTGAAGTCCAATTCTTTGCTTCACTCACCTATCTCTCACTCAGAGTTGGCTGAACCTGCTAGGGGTGGGGTGGCGTGGGGTGGGGTGGAGTACAACCCAGGAGGAACATGAGGCTCTTACAAAGATAAGAGAAATGCAAGTACAGGCTAGTTCTTTGCTTCCACAAACTCTTCTATCACAGCACACAAAATTTTCAGTGAAGGAATTCAAGTGAAAGGAACACTGTACTAGTTTCTTGCCAAGCTCTATCTCAATGTGGTCTTAGAAAAATTATATAATTACTTTATGCCTGACTTCCTTGACTACAATATCTAGTCTTTATATCCATATGTGAGGCACCAGTGCACAGTGGATAGAGAGCTAACTTCTGAATCAAAAAGACTCAAGTTTTAATTTATACATCTGACACATATAGGCTGTGTGACTCCGGGCAAGTTGCTTGACCTTTCTGTGGCTTGGGCAACTCTAAGACTATATATAAGTTGCAGAAAAGTTGTTGAGCTGCAGTGGTAAAGGGGTTAAATCAAGGGCTTCCTATGTGGATGAAACTTACTCTGGAACCTAAGAACAATAGAAAGGCCAGCTGATAATTACAGCTGATCCCACCCTAAATATACATAAAGACTTTTTAACACCTCAGTATAGTTCCCATCACTTTTTAAGGCAATTAAGTTCAAATTTCAACAAACATTAAAAATTCCATTGTACCTACTAAAAAGTTCCGAATAAACTGGTCTCTCATTTATCCAAAATGTGAGGATGAATATTGCAATTGTACAACCACCAGTTCTTCCCATACAGCAGAGGTTGTATACTACTATTGCATACAATAGTAGGAAGTATGCTGAAATTTGGAATCAGAGAATGTAGCCCATTTCTGCTACTTACTACCTGTATGAACAAAAGCCGGTCTGTTCACCTCTGTTTTCTCAATCAGTGAAAGAGGAGGGTTGGACTAGATGACCTATGAAGTCCCTTCCCTTGCCATTATTGGAAAAAACAAAACAAAACCAGAAACTAACAGAATTCCAAAATAAGATTCCGAGCTTTTCAAATCTACAATATTTTGCTTTTATCCGAAGGCAATGTTTTGAGGTATTAATAAATCCAGATAACTCCAACGAAGTTTATATAAATGAATGATCTTAATTGGCAGGGTTCCTCTTAAAGTATGTATTTAAAAAGTGGCTCAAGGTCATAAAAACCCTTATATCCATCTTATCTAAAAGAAATCTCATCTATGCCAAAGTCTCACATGGCCAATATTCCATATCTACCATGAATTAACCAATCACCTTCATTCTGTTTCACTAATACAAATCGTCTGGCCAAGTTAGAGAGTTCTGGTCAAATCAACTATTTAACATGGCTTTTTCACATCTGTATTTTGTTCTCACCATTATCTCCTCTTTTTATGTCTCCCAACAGATATGCTGAACTAAATTCCTTGAGGGCACGAGCTCTCATTTCATCTTCATCTCCCTATTGCCAGATTTGGCACCTTGTACACAGTAGGTACTTGGAATGGAAAAGTACTTATTCAGTGCTAAGCACCATCCTGAGTGTTAGGTGCAAACAGAAAAGTGAAACAGGCTTTGCTAACAGAGAGTTCACATTCCAATTGTGGGAGATGATATATCTAAGAAGAACAGACAGAAAGTCCAGTGGTCCTTAGGATTCCATGTCAGACCTCACGGCAATGCCCAGTGGGTCTAAAGGGTCATTAGTGGTGAGGCAGATCGTAAAGGTCAGGAGATATTTTTCTGGTACTTCCCATCAGGAGTGGTTCTAAAGTCCTGACTGTAACCACAGTGAGGCTAGCAGCACTGCCAAGAAGTGGGTGAAAGAAGGTGATAGTTGTAGGGAATGACTTTGGGGCATTATCAGAAGCAAGGAGGTATGGTGGATACAGCATTGAACTGGAGTCAGTTAGACTTGAGTTCAAATCTTGCCAAAGAGACTAGCGGTGTGATACTGTGAATTAACTTGTTTGTCTTATCTCCATCTGTAACATGAGAATAACAATAGTACCAAGGCTGCTGTCGGGAGAGAATGACACACTATTTATAAAGTTCTTTGCAAACCTTAAAGCACTATATGAGGCTAACTTGCTATTTTCAGTCAAACTCCTTTTTCTTTTGTCCGCCAAGTTCAGCATTCTTCTTCAACTCAACAAAGTGTTAGGTGCAGCAAAATTACTTTCTGAGCAACCCTAGCCTTGATGATTTAATTGCAGGAGGACAGAATGGTATGTGTAGCTAGGAGACAGCAAAGTAAATAAACTTGAGGGAGCCTCTGCCCCAGCTCCTGGTTTAACCAGGGCCTAATGGGACTGGGGAAAGAGTGACACAAAAACAGATAGCCACAACACAACAATAGAGATAACGATCACAGCCAACAACTGACATGTATATATAAAGTGAATACTTCCAGCTATAGGAATCAAGGAGAGCTTTGTGGAGGAGGAAATATTTAAATTTAGCTTTAAGATGGAAAAATTCTGAGATAGAACAAAATCTGAAACTCAGAAGCTTCAATTTATGACTGTCATTATTTTATGAATACTATGGCGACCTTAATTATTTTAAGACTTTTCACACAAATTCATGTATCAGAAGTCCCCTGTCACACCACAGGTCCTAGTTTTTGTTTAGGAAACTATGATCACTGTAACTAAGGGATTGTCTTTGCTCCATAAGAGCATGTAGTCTAAACTGGGGAAAGAAGACGTACTACAGAACAATTTCAAAGGAAAAAAAACCCCAAGTTGATAATACTGTGATAGATACTTCCACATCCATCCATTTCCTCAGATGTGGGACATTTTGTGGAAAGATGGAAAGGGGCAATTAATATACTATTATACACCATCCTCAAGAAAATCACTCCCCTACATCATTTGGTAAGCCATGCTAGTAGAAAATGAATATAACAGAAGCACCCAGTTTAGATGGGTGAATAGATAAGCTTGATTTGAGAATGGAAATCAACTAGATTTCTAGCTTCCATTTCAGTTTTAACCCCAGTGAAGGGTGAAGGTAGTAGTGCTCTAGTTTAATATTTTTGGGGTAGAGGTAGCAATGTGCCACCTAGTTATAACAGGTACTACAACTTCCATGGTGAAAGAACAGCACTTCAGTTGAACAAAGCCTCAAAAAGGGATGAGCAAAGCCACATGTTCCTCTTCCTCTCCCTGCCTTAAAAAAGAAAAGCAAGCAAGGTGAAAAGTTTCAAACTTTAGCTTGTATTTTCTATAATTACTGGGTTTCACTAGTGCTAATTAGAAAAACGTATACATTTTTAGTTTCTCTGGCAGATTATTATAAGAGATGACAACCAGGTTGATCTTACCTTAAAGAAGAAAATTTCATTCAGTCATGTTATAATCCATATCTGCATAATATTTTAAGGTTTATTAAATTGAAGTAGGTAGTATAAATATTATTAGTCTCATCGACAAATAAAGGAAAAATTTCAGGGAAATTTTTTGATTTGCCTAGGATCACAAAACTATTAAGTTTCTGAGTAATAATTCAAACTCAGTTCCTTTTTTACTGTACCACGCTACCTCTCAGTTACTTTATTATGTTTATTACTGAAAGCTACCCTTTACAATACACAATGAAATATTTGATGCTAAATTGCCAGGGAAATAAGCTAAGGGACTGTTGAAGTAGACATATACTTAGTTTCTTCTTTTTTAATATTATAGAACGTGAAGAGGCCAACAGTGTATTCAGCTAAGACTGTAGGCTCCTCTTGCAGGATGTTTCCATTCCCTTCTAAGATTAACTTTTATGTATCCTGAGCAGTAAGAGGAGGCCAAACTTCCAGATGCATTCTTGTGCCCTAGGTGGGGGCCATGTGAAAATCAATAAAACTCCTTGCTGACTGCCGTGGGAAAGGTGCTTAGCAAAAACGATATACAGTTCATCATGACTCACTGTGATATAAAGTCTAATGTTGAAGAGCACAGAAAAAATATTCCCATTCAAAAAACATTTCAAACATTCAACCTGATAAACACCAAGGGACCAAGATGCTGTTTTTCAATCTGCCTTCTAGAGTGGAAAGAACACTTGCCTAGGAGGCT
Organism: Petaurus breviceps papuanus; assembly: GCF_028583685.1. Lineage (NCBI taxonomy): Eukaryota > Metazoa > Chordata > Mammalia > Diprotodontia > Petauridae > Petaurus > Petaurus breviceps. Next base: position 271,957 of record NW_027186452.1, on the reverse strand, counting down.
GAAAACCCATGCCAGCTGTCCCTCTTTATCTAGTCTTATCCCTTCATTTAGATGAATTAAGGAACTGAACCCAAAGCTATATACACCTCATAAGATGCAAATATGGTATTCTGACTCCAAATCCTATGACATTTCCATTATATTCCCCTTTAACCTTCTCTGAGTATTAGTCTCCTCATCTATAAAAGACACCAACAAGCAGCAATAATCCAAGAGCAAAGTGATGAAGGCTGGCACCAGGGAATTGTCAGGAGAATGGAGTTTATATGAGAGATGTTGTGAAGGTCTCAGCAACAGAGTGGATATAGGAAGTGAGAGGAGATGACTTATGATGATGATAACAACTAACATTTATATAGCATTTACTATGTGCTGAGTATTATCTCATTTAATCCTCACAACAACCCTGGGAGGTAAATATTATCACCCCCTCTTTACAGCTGAGGAAACTGAGGTAAACAGAGGTTAAGTGACTTGCTCAGGATCATACAGCTAGTTACAAGTCTTTAGGTTGGGTTTGAACTCAGGTTTTCCTGAACTCTAGGCCCAGTGTTCTACCCCACGGCACCATCTAGAGAGAGAGATAGTGAAAAGTAAAGGATGACACCTGGGCTTTTCATTTAAACATCGCTTTATCTAAATGCAAAGTTTAGAGTTTAAAGTACTTGGAATTTCATTCTTTGTTTTGTTGACTTGGGATAGTAGACAGAGAGTTGGAACTAGAGTCAGGGAGAACTGGGTCTCAGTGCTGTCTCTGGCATTCTATCTGATTCTGAGGTAAGGAACCTGGCCTCTCAGGCACTCAGGTAAATCTCTTAAAGCCACAATGCAGAACAAATGCATACATTGCATTGTTAGAGAGAGTTTCATTAACAGGAATTCCCTATATCAATGGAGAAAAAACATTTGCTGAGACTAAGTTTATAATGAAAATTATTTTAAAAAATATATAGTAACAAAGTTAACTAGAACTTCTATAAAATAAAACACAAAAATTCAACACTTTGGAAAAAGGAAAGCAAGAAAGTATCTTTTCCAAATGATATACACAAAATCCTTCAGGTTCTAACAGTATGGAGAACTCATTGCCTTGGTGTGTTTCTGTAGCGAGTCATAGGATTTTCAAAATTCAGAAATACACAGGTGATCGACACCAATTACCTTTCTGTCCAAACAGGGCTGTTGTGAGCAAAGTGCTTTATACAGTAAAGCACCATAAGAAATATATTTACTTATATACATATCCATTACACATTATGTACATATAAAATATACATAAGCTGTATTAGACCAAATATGCTTGAAATTATACATTGAAAAATAAAAGTGGTAATAGCTCATGGGCAAATTTCATGCAAGATGGATTTGACAGAAATGTGTGGCACACAAAGATAAGATATATTTATAGAGAGAGATTGGGAATGAGAGAAAAGGTTTTTTTTTTTTTGTTATACAGTGTTATCTTAGTTTATATTTAATTTTTATTTTTTTGCTTTTTGGAGGCAAACTGTGGTTAAGTGACTTGCCCAAGGTCACACAGCTAGTAAGTGTACCAAGTGTCTGAGGCCAGATTTGAACTCAGGTCCTCCTGACTCTGGAGCCAGTGCTCTATTCACTGTGCCACCTACCCACCCCGCTTACTTATATTTTAAAAATGATCAAGTTACATTAACAGTATTTGTAAAACTCTAGTGTTTTCATTTTATGAAACATGGCTATTTACAATACAATAAAGCCCAGGGTTTATTTGCTTAATTAAAATATTAAGCACACAATTCTATATAAGAAGTTTATCTTAAATTATTTTAGGTATTACACATACTTCTAGGGATTCCATACAGCTTTGCAGCTGAGAACTAAGGGTGAAGATGTGGGATTTGTAGTTTAAAAGTCAACTTTTCAGCATATACTAAAGTTAATGGAACCAGAGAGTCCACTATCAAAGTAATGTCAATTTGGTTTGAGAAGATATGCATACAATCAGAAACAGTTTATGAATTAATTAGCAAAAACAGCACAGGGACTATACGATCTTAAACAATACCCAAAATTAATTTTAGAAACACGAGAAGCCAAAAGTAGAAGTTGCAGAGAGTGATATTTCAGCTTAATCTAATTCCTGATAGAGCTATTAAAAAAATGCAACTGACTTCCTCAAAAAGTTGTAAAGAAGCATCTTCTTCATCGGTATCATCCAAGCAAAGACATTTTTCACATGCAATAGACTCATGTATCAAATAAGAGTTTAGAGACCTCTTATGATCAAGTCTATGGCCTTAGTTCCTCATCTATAAAGTGAAGGTGAGAAGCTGTTTCCTTATGGTGCTAGCATTTTATAGATTTATGTCTAGATACAAGTAACCAAATTTGATTCTTACATGAATATAAGGTATTTTTTGAAATCATACAGCATGACACACATGGGAGTACATAATCCAATTTTACATCAATTAAAATGTAAAAATAAGTTAATTCAAATCTTCTTCAGCCTTGGTTTGGTTCAGCTCTGGTATGGAGAAAACATGACAGAAAGAGTGAACAAGGAAAAGAAAAAATAACAAAACAGGAGGTCTGGATAAAACCTCAAGAGGAAGGACAGTATATCCCTTTTTACATTCAGCTTTGGCATCAAAGGATAGTCTAGGGAACATTTTTTGATGGAGAGAGTAGAAAGGGTTAGTCATATTCTGTTTTACTTATCCATAAGATAATAGCAAGTATGTAAGGCACATTTTCCAGACAGTTTATTTTTCCTTAAATTCAATTTCAAAATTCAATATCTAGTGCTGAAAAAGACCTTGGAAATTAACACCTTCAAGGAGACTGAGGCCCATAAAGATTAAGAGACTTGATAAAAAATATTGCTCTGAAGTCACTAGAATTCCTGGAGTCTTTAAAAGATTAGAAAGTTGTCTCTGCTAATTGAGGGTGCTTATATTTAGATTCTATGAACTGTAAACTGTAGACACACAACCTTCACACATACAAATAAGAAATAGGAAAAAAAAACCCATAAGCTAGTAATACCTACAAGATGTCCAAACTGGGTCAACATAGTCAAATTCATGGGGGGATAATTTTTTTTTTAAGTTTTCTCAAGTTATATGTATTAAACCTCTACTTGGCTGACTAAACTTTTTTTGGGTGGTTATTCCACCACTGGGGAGGTAGTCTTTTTAGCAAGAGACTCAAAGAGACACATGCTATTCCTTGAATGGAATTACAACACTAGTAACCATCATCAGAAGGATATGTACTTTCAACAAAGAGGCATAATCGTCTAACAGAAAGAACAAATATCTTAGAGATAAGAAACTGGCTTAGAATCTTGACACCCAATGACTATTCTAGGTAACTTCAGGCAAGTCACTGAATCTTTCCCAGGTTCTGCCTCATCTTAAAATGGGGATTATTATTTGTGCAATCTACATGACAGGGTTATTGTGAAGATCAAATGAGAATAAATGTCAAAATGCTCTATAACATGAAATCCTATTTAAACAAAAGGAGTGGTAATTAATTTACATTGATAAAACACATTCTTTTGCCTGTTTCCTCTTATGACCAATGATATATACATTTGCAAGATGGGAAACCCTTATGAAAAATGCAGTGGTGCAGAATAGTGAAATAAATTAATCTCTCAAATGGAGATGCAATTTTGGCTTCCTTAGTACCACACTCTAACTGGGATTAAACAGCTAAAAATCACAACACCATCCACAAAAATACATGAATTGACACATCCTTCTATTTTGTCTGAAAGGGATTATATCAGCATACTTTTTTTCAAGCTCTTGATTCTGTCCCTTGTCAGAAATTGGGGACCCTAAAGTAATATGCATGCTTTTCCACTACCAGGTAAATTCTAAAAGGCGGCTATTTTAGTTAGAGAATTAAAAAAGAACAAATACACACTGAGAAACAGTACAATTCTTTAGAATTGTTACCAGAAACTTTATGATCACCGAGTCTATTCCTGATGAGGCAATGTGGGGAATAAATATGGGTGATGTTAAAAGAAACAAACTGTTACTGTTCTCAAATGTCTTACAATCTAACAAGATACAGACAAAAATAAGTAAAAAGTAATGAAGAATGTGTTAAATTTTGACTCTTTACCTCTCAGGTTCAGGGGAGTTCAGAGAAAGGAAAGATTTACTTCTGGTCAAGATAATGGAGAGAGTAGCATTTTTTGGGCTTTGAAGGATAGGTGATATTTCTCAACAGCCAGAGATGGGGATTAGAGTTAGACAAGATAAGTTCCTGGCACATTAAAATGATTATACAAGGAATAATATTCAAACAGTATATTCTGCTGCAGAGAAAAGCAATCTTGATTCTATTTAGACTTTAATATGTAGTTCAATATTAAGGTTGCTGCATATTTTTCCTAATGAATAATTATACCAGAGTAGAGTGGACAGGTGAAGTTTTTATTTATAATGTTAACTTTATTTTACAAATTTAGATGAAGTTGACTTACTACTCAGCCTAAACTACTAATAGCACAGAACAGCTGAAAGAATGAGTTGTGAGGCAGGAAAAACCTGGTGGTCTTTTAAAAAAGTTAGTCAAGAACTTGTACTATTTTCATTAGTTTCACTATATTAAAAGTACCCTTCTTTTTTAAAGGTACTTGTATACACAATCAAATGCTATTTTATTACAATTTCCTCTTAACATCTTTAGTCAAGTTGGTTTTCAGGACAAAGATATTAAAATATAATATACTACAAGCTGGTAAAAGGATACACTTTCAAGCATATTTGACTTTATACCAATCTAAGGAATCTTTTCAGGTACTACATTTAAGAAGCATTAATATTTACTGAAATTATCAGTATTTAAAATGAAACAATAACAAAAGTCTCTCTTAGCATTCATTCAAATGTAACAGAAATTTCAGTCACCTTTTTTTTCCCTTTCAGTAGCAGGTAACACATTTTGTTTATGGGCAAACACACTCTATAAGGTGCTAGATAATCCAAGATTGACTTCAATTTAATCTATAACCACAAATACTGAAATCCCAACCTTACCTTCATGACCCAGGATCTGCATCTTTTGTTTTTCTAGATGATACCATTAAGGTCACCTAACTCAATTTCAGGTACACAGCTTACTAAAAAACTGAAAAAAAGCTCCCCACAGAAGGCATTCTGGAGATCTATCTGCTTGATAAGGAAATCTACAACAGCAGCCTCTGCTACACAGTCCAAGGTCTGAACACAGACCTGTGAGTCAGAACAACTAAATTCTCATCCTGTCTCTGTCACCTACTCCTTCTGGGCCTAAGGCAAGTCAGAAAACCTCTCTGCCCTGGTTTCCTCAACTGTAAAAACGAGGATAATAATACCTCTTTACTACCACTCAAGGGTGAAGTAGATTAATTAATGTTTGTCAAATGCTTTGAAGATTAAAAAGTTCCATGGGTGCTAATAACAAACAATAACATTCTACCCACATTCATTGGGGGCATCTGCTCTGCTGTACATATATTACATTACTCACGAGTATAGCCAAATGCTTAAAACAAATTTGACTTGCTTTATAAAAACAGATGATCCTTATGGAACTAGTTTTAATTTTTTCTCAAACCTGAACAAATAATGTCATTTGAAAACAGGGTAGTGGGAGAGAGTTTTATTATCTGACAATCCCATTATTTCACTTTTAAAAGTTGAAAACATCCAAAAACAATTATATGTTTGACTAAGGAATGGATTCAACAAACTTGGCACACCAGATAATTTATAAGAAACAACACTGGGAAAACAGTAAAGGCTAGTATTTTAATTTCATTCAATCTAAAAATTCTGCCAGGATTTGATGGCAATCTCAATTGGTATAAATATTTACATCAATAATAATTTTAAAAATTTACTAAACTATTAATGGAGAATAGGTACTTTTCACAACTATAGCTACAGATAGGCACAAATTCTTAATGAAATATAGGATAGCATCTTCCTTTATCATATAGGATAAAATAGATAATTTTGACCATATAAAATTAAAAGTTTTGCATGTATAAAATAAAACCATAATTATATGAAAAATGGTAGACTGGGGGAAAATATTTGTGTCAAAATTTTTTTCTGTACTGATTCCTTAATTTCACTGACATACCAAACTTCCCATGAAGAAATGCCCTCTATTAATGCAAACAGTACCTGGTCTGCCACTTGGAGTTTTAGAAAGTTTTCTGGGGCAAGAGGTTCAAAATGTGACTTTTTTAGGAACAAACATACAGCTATGATGGGTCAGACCAAAGTCTAGGTCTTATTGACTCTATTGTGGCTCCCTTAATAGAGAGGTTTCCCATGCATTAAATATCACTGATAAAAGTTATATTCAAAATATACAAGGAATCAATACATACAAATAACATACAAATAAAAATACAACAAAAGAGCCTTTGTTCAACAGATAATTGGTCAAAGGATATGAACAATTTTACAAACTAGATGACTACATGAAACCATGCTCCAAGTCATTAAGAAAAATGAAAATTAAACCATAAATACTATGGAATTTAGCCATCAAATAATATATAGTGTTTGATAGATAGCAAAGATAGAAAAAAAATGAGAATGGTCAATGGTGGAGAGGCAATGGGAAAAAAATCACACTGGTACACTATTAGTAGAGCTGTAAAGCAGAACAACTGTCTTGGATTTCATTTTGGAATTATAAATTGTCTCTCTTACATGTACATATACATACACACAACACAACACCCTTTGACCCAGTAATCTTCACAGACACAAACACGGACACAGACACATTTGACCCAGCAGTCTTCCTACTGGGCATATACTCTCAAGGAAGTCAAAGACAGAAACAAAGATCCTATGTATTCAGTAGCACTCTGTGATGGCCCTATGATTGGGGAATGGCTAGAGACAAAATTATGGTATATTATTTTTTAGAAAGAAAATACAAATATAAGGAATTCAAAGAAACCTGGGAAGTCTTGTATGAACTGATACAGAACAGAATTAGCAGATCTAAATGAACAGTGCTTACTGTTCTAATCAATCTACTAATCAATAAAAGGAAGGTGAACTCGAGTCAGTGGAGAAAACAGCAAAAATCGGGGAATAAAGAGAGACTCTTCTCTCACAATAGAGAGGTGGAGGCCTACAAGGCCAAAAGACCTCTTACACTGTCAGAAAAAGTCACTGTACTAGATGCTTTTGCTTCATTTCTTTTTCATTTGCCATGAGAGGACAAGAAATAACTATGACCTGTTTTTAAATTTTTCTAGTTTCTTCTTCTTTTTTATTTTTTTTAAAGCAATTGGGGTTAAGTAACTTGCTCAAGGTTGCACGGCCAGTTATTTTGTGTGGGTGTTAAGTATCTGAGGCCTTTTCTAGTTTCTTTTAACACTTGGGAACCATAGTGATTTAAGGTTCTATACATGTAAAAATAACTCATGTTTGCATTCTATTTAAATTCTACTTTGGAAAGACAAAAGGCTCAAAGAATGAAATTACTAAGATTATTCAATCTTGTAGCTATTATTATTGTAAAGTATGAACATTCCTATGAACCTCCTCAAGATGACTAATGTTACTAAGAAAGTATTGATAATGTACAACTTAATATCAAAGTTTGGAGAGATGTGTGTGTATAATAATTTTAGGGGTGGCTATGTGGCTCAGTGAATAGAGCACCAGCCCTGGAGTCAGAGGACCTGAATTCAAATACGGCCTCACACATTTAACACTTACTAGTCATATGACCTTGGGCAAGTCACTTAATCCCAATTGCCCTGCCTTTCCCCCTCCAAAAGAAAAGTGTATATGTGTGTATGTGTGTGTGTGTGTGTGTGTGTGTGTGTGTGTGTACGTACATACATACACATAAGAATTGGTAAAGGGCTGTTTCCTCCTCCCAAGCACAAACCTCACAATTTTTTTTTTCAGTCAACAAGCATTTTAAGTGCTTACAATGTGCCAAGCATCATGCTACTGGGAATACAAAGACAGGCAAAAACACAAGTTTCTACCTTCAAAGAGCTCATACTCTTTTTTTTTTTTTAAGCAATTGGGGTTAAGTAACTTGCTCAAGGTTACAGGGCCAGTTATTTCTGGGTGTGGTGCTGAGTGTCTGAGCCCAGGATTCGATCTCCAGGTCATCCCAACACTGGAGCCGGTGCTCTTACTCGCTGAGCCACCTGGCCGCCCCTAAGCAATTGGGGTTAAGTAACTTGCTCAAGGTTACACGGCCAGGTGTTTCTGGGTGGGTGCTAAGTGTCTGAGCCCGGGATTTGATCTCCAGATCTTCTCAACACTGGAGCCGGTGCTCTTACTCGCTGTGCTACTTGGCCGCCCCCGAACTCATACTCTTAATACACATGTATGTAATTAGTAAATTACTATATATTACATTGAGTATGCGTGTGTACATATATATGTACACACATTATGTATGTGTACATCTCACAGATTTAAATAAATTCTATACGAACCAACCAAGAGTAAATGCTTTGAAACTTAACACTTGTAAAGTTGGGGAGTCAAAAATTTATGATTTATCATGCATTGATATAGCATGATTTACTAGAAAGAATACTAACAAAGTCAGAAAATAGGGTTTTAGATCCTGACTTTTATAGTTGCTACCTGTGTAACTTTGTGCAAGTCACTTCACTTGCCTGGGTCTTGGTTTTTGAATCTATCAAATGCCATTTAGCATTAAATAGATTTTATTTGAGATCCCTTCCAGCTTTAGCCTCTAGGAAACTTCTGCTTCATTTTTCTTGCCAGGGTACAAAATACAGTAAGAGAGTTTATGCAGTTTCAGAATCCTTTAGTGTTACCAGTTGAGAATGAAAGAATCTCAAGAGGAACCACAGAAGTCAGCTAGTCCAATACCTTCCTGAACAGGAATCTCCTTAAAACATCCCTGAAGAATAGTCAACAAATGATGGGAAACCCAAGGTCATTCTGGAAGCTTTAGATTGTTAGGAAGGTTTTCCTTATCTTTCTCAGTCTCTCGAACTTTGATACTTTGCTCTCAGTCCTATGGTCTGGGTTCTGAGTGGGGCAAATTTAATCGCTCTTCTACATGACAGCCTTTCAACTACTTAAATACAGCTATCATGTCTCACTTCAGTCTTCTCTTTGCCAAGCTAAACATATGTCTTTCCTCAACTTAAACCCATGTGCTCTACTCCCTTCACTAGCCTTGCTGCTTTTGAATTCACTCCAGATTGCCAAGATCTGTTCCAAAATACATCACCATAAGTCAACAAGCATTAATTAAGCACCTACTATGTGCCAAGTGCTGTGTCATTATTAACACAGTACTCCAATTCAATTAAAAATGATTAAGAATCTATTATCTCCACAGTAAGAAACTAGATGTTAAAGCATAATATAAGATAGGGAGAGTGAAAGGGGCAGCAAAGGAAAGAGTCAAACAGTGTGCTTGAGGAATATCTGAGCAGTGAAAGAATACTTTCAGCTGGTCCAAATATAGTCTGAATAGGTCAAAGTATGATGTGACTACTCAAATAAAAAAAAATTAGCCAAGTGCCACCTATTTACAAGGTATTGTGCTAATTACTAGGGATACAAAGTTAAAACCAGTGAGGTGAGAGTGGGGTGAGGTAGAAGGGGGAATATGACCATTACACCCATAAGTAAATACAACGTAATTCTACAAGTGTTCTCCACACTAGTGACTGGGGGACCTGAAAAGGCTTCCCTAAAGAGATGGTGCCTAACATGAGTCTTAAAAGGAAGCTAAAAATTCAAAGAGGCAGGTGAGAGGAAGGTGTGCATCAAGAATGCAAGACCTTCTGCAAAGGTAAGAAATGCAATGCCAAGGTTGGGAAATAGCAAGCAAGCCAGAGTGAAAGGAAGGAAGACTATCAGGGGGAGTTATTCGAATTAAATCTGGAAAAATGAGCATGAGTTCCTATGGTGAAGAGTTTTAAATGCCAAGCATTTTTATTTTATACTAGTGGCAGGCAACTAGTAGAGAATCTGAAAAGATCCTGAGCAGGGGAGTGAAATGGTCTGACCAGTAACACTAGAAAGATTACTTTTGTGGCTATATGAGCAATGGATTAGAAAGAGTTCAAGATGGGAGTCCAATCAGGAGGTTACTTTTATAATCCAGGTAAGAGATGATGGGGACTTTGTAAATGGAGAAAAAGAGACAGATGCAAGAGATGTCATGGTGGCAGAACTGACAAGACTTGTTAACTATTTGGATATGAATGAAACTCTCTCACCTTCTCTACATGTTCCTCCTTTAACAAGGTCCAAGAATACACTAATTAATCAGTAAGCATTTATTAAACACCTACAATGTCCTATGCACAATCTCTATTCTCAAAGAGCATATACTCTAACAGGAGAGACAAGCACGTATGTAAGTACATGCATAACCTAAGAAGAATAAATAGGAACAAACAGTACTTAAATCTAAGCTAGTTAGGGAAGGCACTAACAAGTTGTGGGGATGAAGAAAATCTTTATGTATTACGTGGTGCCTGAGATGCATCTTGAAGGAAAAAGACATTTTATGAGGTAGCGGTAAAGTGGGGAAAGCATTTCAACCACGAGGGACACAAAGGCCTGGAGAAGAGAGGTAGAGTGCCACATCAAAGAATAAAAAAAAGAGCAGTTTAGTTGAATCATAAAATGGGGGTTGGGCAGTAAAGAATACAAAAATCCCCCAACCCTGGACCTGGAGTCAGAAGACCTGAGCCCAAATCTAGCACTAGTTATTTGACTCTGAGCAAGTTGACTAACCTCTTTCTGCCTCTGTTATTTCATCTATAAAATGAGGATAATGGCAATTTCCTTCTAAGTTTTTTTTAAGGATGAAATGAAATTGTAACTGTAAAGTGCCTGGCACACAGTAAACACTACAGAAATACTAGCTATTTTGATTATCATGAGGAAAAGAAAAGTATAAAGAATTCAGAGAAACATGGGAAGACTTGTATGAAATGATATGAAATAAAATAAGCAGAACTAAGGGCTCCTGGAGGACAGCTGGAGCTAAGACATGCAGAAGTGACATGGAGTGCCATATCAAGGTATAAAGAGGAAGCCAGTCTGGCTGGATCATAAGTGTGGGAGGGTGAATGCTGTACACTAAGACTGGAAAGACAGGTTGAGGCCACATGTAAAGGACTCTTAGAAATTAGCAGAGCAGTTTATATTGTAACTCTCAAAGCAATTGTAAGCCATCTGAGGGAAGTCAGGTCTTAGTGAGAGCAAAAAATATGAGGAAGAGATCTAGAATAAGGACAATTAAGAGTAGAGTAATGGATTCAGAAGATCTCAACTCAAGTCCTATCTTGGACACAACAGAGAAGTTTAGCACAGTGACTGGAACATAAATAGGCTTAATAAAATGCTTGTTAAGTTGGCTATATGACCCTGGGCAAGTCACCTAACAGTTCTCCCAGCCTTAGTTTCTTCATCTGTAAAATGGGAATTATAATGGCACCTACTTTATAAAGCTTTTGTTAGGAGTAAATGAGATCTATGCTAAATGCCTTGCAAACCATGAGCCATTATATAAATTCTGGCTATTTGTAATGTAATGCCAAAAGAAAGGCAACTTCCCAGGTTCAAAATACCAGCATAGGTGCTCTCCATTCCATTCAGTAACAAACCCAGAACAGAGAAGATCAAAACATGACATCATTCAAAATACAGCATTTACTAAGTGTGATTAAATAATCTCCAAGGCCTACCCCACCCCAGGACTTTCCAATCATTCAATCAATTACAAAGTCTCTGTTCCAAATACTTCTCCACCCCTAGGCTATACCTTAATTAAGTCCACCACAAAGCCCCTCTTCTCAAATGGAGATTAGTTTCCAAACATAAGTAAAATACATTCATTTGCTCAACCATAGAACACAAAAAGGTCAAAAGTTCCCCCACCCCTGGATCACAATTGAATCTACCCCAGAGTTACATCAAGTTTAAACACAGCACTTAATACCCAAATGGAGGTCTTTTCTTCATCTTGACACGAGGCAAGTTCTCAGCAATCTTAGTTCCTGGGGAGACAAGGCTTAGCAAGGCCATAAGATACATTGACAGTCCCTTCATGAATTTATCCTCTGTCTGTAGAACAGTCCTAGAACCCCTGAACACATTAGCAAAGCCCTCTCCCAGGATTTCTGTAAACATACAACAAGAAAATCCTTCTTCAGGGCTTCTGAACCAACAGAAAGGCTCCCAGACCCCTGCAACAACAACACTGTCCTTCACCAGTGGACAGTATTCATTCTGTCTGCCGGACAGTCTCCAGACCCCTGCAACAACAGTACTGTCCCTCACCAGTGGACAGTATTCACTCTCAGTACTGTCCCTCACCAGTGGACAGTATTCACTCTCTGTCTGCAGGACAGTCTCAGGCCTTCTTAACCAAATGCCAGGTTCCAGGACTTCTTCAACAGGACAGTCTTTCACCAGTGGACAAATCTGGCAAAATAACATCAAAACAGACAGACAAAGTACCAGCAAAACAGCCATGTCTCCTCAGTCCTTGGCAGCTCAGGGGGCAGGTCTCAAAAGTCCAGGGCAATTCAAAGCGGCCACCAGCAATCTCTTAGTCTCTCTCTCTCCACGAGGTGCTGCTTCCAAAAAGAACTTCCGCCTCTCTCTTGTCTCTCCAAATCTACATCACCAGCTCCTCCCACTTCAGGACTTTCTTTTCACATCAACAAGCCCATCCCACAGGTGGGATTAACAAACTCTGGGTTTTAATACAATCAATTTGAAAACCAAGCCAATACAGGGGAATCTTTAATTGCCATTACTATCACACTATTCTAAAAATTCTTTTATTTTTGGCATTCATTTAAAAAATTTTTGAATTAAAAAATTTAAAACCTCTATCCCTTAATCCCCTTCCCTGTCCAATGAGAAGGCAAGCAATATAATCTTTTCCTTCAAAATATTTTTTTAAAAATTAATTCATTTTTAGTTTTCAACATTCACTTCCATAAGTTTTAAATTTTCTCCACCTCTCTGCCCACTCCCTCCCCAAGATGGCCTACAATATGATATGGCTCTACACATAAATTCCTATTAAACACATTTTCACATTAGTTATGTTGCATAGAAAAATTATAATGAATGGGAGAGACCACGAGAAAGAAAAGAAAAAAACAAAACAAGACAAACAAAAAAATAGTCTGTTTCACTCTGCATTCAGACTCCATAGTTCTTTCTCTGGATGTGGATGGCATTTACCATTATGAATCCTTTGGAATTGTTTTAGGTCCTAGCATTTCTGAGAAGGGCTAAATCTACCAAAATTAGTCATCCCTCACTGTGGTTATTTCTATGAACAATGTTCTCCTGGTTCTGCTCACTTCATTCAACATCAGTTCATGTAAGTCTTTCTAGGTTTCTCTGAAATCTGCCTGTTCATCATTTCTTATAGCGCAATAGTATTTCATTACATTCATATACCATACCTTGTTCAGCCATTCCCCAATTGATGGGCATCCCCTCAATTTCCAGTTCTTGGCCACCATAAAAAGAGCTGCTATGAATATTTTTGTAAATGTGGATCCTTTTCCCATTTTTATAATTTCTTTGGGATACAGGCCTAGAAGCAGTATTGCCAGGTCAAAGGGCATGCACATTTTTATAGCCCTTTGGGCATAGTTCCAAATTCCTCTCCAGAATGGCTCTGTATCAGCTCACAGCTCCGCCAACAATGAATCAGTGCTCCAACTTTCCCACATCCTCTCCAACATTTATCACTTTCTTGTTTTGTCATTTTAACCAATCTGATAGGCATGATATGGTACCTCAGAGTTTTTTTTGATTTGTATCTCTAATCAATAGTAATCCAGAACATTTTTTTTTATGAGACTACAGATGGTTTTAATTTCTTCGTCTGAAAAATGCCTGTTTGCCCTTTGACCATTTATCAATTGGGGAGTGACTTATATTCTGGTAAATTTGACCCAGTTCTCTCTATATTTTAGAAATGAGGCCTTTATCAGAGACAGTGGTTGCAAAAATTCTTTCCTAGTTTTCTGCTTCCCTTCTAATCTTGGTTGCATTGGCTTTGTGCAAAACCTTTTCAATTTAATGTAATCAAAATTATCCATTTTGCATTTCATAATGTTCTCTATCTCATGTTTAGTCACAAATTCCTCCATTCTCCACAAATCTGACAGATAAACTATTCCTTGCTCCCCTAATTTATAGTATCACCTTTATATCTAGATCATGTACCCATTTGGACTTTTGGTACACAGTGTCAGATGTTGGTCTACACCCAGTTTCTGCCATACTATTTTCCAGTTTTCCCAGAAGTTTTTGGCAAATAGTGAGTTCTCATCCCAAAAGCTGGGGTCTCTGGCTTTATCAAACAATAGACTGCTATAATCATTGACTACTGTGTCTTGTGTACTTAACCTATTCCACTGATCTACCCCTCAATTTCTTTTTGTTTTTTGCTTTTTGGAGGGTAGTTGGGGTTAAGTGACTTGCCCAAAGTCACACGGCTAGTAAGTGTTATCTAGTGTCTGAGGTCCTACTGACTACTGAGGGTAGGTGCTCTATTAACTGCGCCACCTAGCCGCCCCTCCCCTCAATTTCTTAGACAGTACCAAGTAGTTTTGATAATTGCTGCTTTCTAATACAATCTAAGATCTGGTGTGGCTAGGCCGCCTTCCCTAGAATTTCTTTTCATTAATTCTCTTGATATTCTGAACCTTTTGTTCTTCCAGATGAATTATCATATTATTTTTTCTAGCCCTACAAAATAATTTTTGGTGGTTTCATTGTTATGGCACTGAATAATTAAATTAATTTAGGTAGAATTGCCAGTTTTATTATATTAGTTCGGCCTACCCACAAGCAACTGATATTTATCCAATTATGTAGATCTGCCTTTATTTATATGAAAAGTATTTTGTAATTGTGTTCATATAGTTCCTGGGTTTGTTTTGGTAGGCAGACTATCAAATATTTTATAATATCCACAGTAATTTTAAATGTTCTATCTCTTGCTGTTGGGCTTTGTTAGTAATACATAGAAATGATGATGACTTATGTGGGTTTATTTTATATCCTTCAACTTTGCTAAAGTTGTTTATTATTTCAAGTACTTTTTTACTTCATTGTCTAGGATTCTTAGCATATCATATTGTCTGCAAAGAGCAACAATAATTTAGTTTCTACTTTGCCTCTTCTAATTCCTTCAATTTCTTTTTCTTCTGCTGAACAACAGTGGTGATAATGGACATCCTTGTCTACCCGATCTTTATTGTAAATGCATCTAGCTTATCCTCATTACATATAATGCTTGCTGAAGGCTTTAGGTAGGTGCTACTTATCATTTTAAGGAAAGGTCCATTTATTCCTATGGCAAGCAATATGATCTTAATTATTATTTTTTTTAAATTTTTAAAATGCTTTATTAACTTCTGATTTACATCATTCGTTTCCGCCAGATTTTGAGTTACAAATTTTCTCCCCATTTTCCCCCACCCATCCCCCCAAAACAGCAGCCCGACAGGATATCCCCACCTACAATCTGCTCTCTCCCATATTTTCTCCCATACCCGATTTGACTTTTCCAGTGGATCTCTATGCCACAGTGCCTGTATATCTTATTTCTTAATTACATGTAAGATGGTATTAATAATAGTATATATATACATATACACACATATATGTTTGAATATTTGATTTAAAAACTTTCAATTCCAGATTCATTCCCTTCCCCCCCTGCCACCCACCCCCACTGGGAAGACAAGCAGTTCAGTATAGGTTGTACATGTGCGGCTAATGCAAAACAATAACGTAGTAGATATATTGTAAAAGACTGACTATATTTCCCTCCCTCCTATCCCACCTCCCACTTGTTCTATTCTCTACTTTGAACCTGTCCCTTTTCAAAAGTGGGTGCTTCCAACTTCTCTCCCCCCCAGCCTTCCCTCCCTTCCATCATTCCCCCTCTCATACCTTCCCCCCCATTCTCCTGGAGGGTGAGATCCCCTATTTAGTGTGTATTTCACTCCCTCCTCAAGCCAGATTCAATGGGAATAAGGTTGACCCATTCCCTTTTGCCTTTCTATTCTTCCCCTCCATTGTAACCATTTTCCCTTGCCTCTTCTGTATGAGATAGTTTGCCCCAATCTGTCTCTCCCCATCTCCTCTCATTATATTCCTCTCATCTCTTAATTTCACCTTTTAAGTATCATCCCTTCCTGTTAAATTGGTCCTGTGCCCTCTATCTATGTATACCTGTAAACATATATACACACATTCACATATGTATTCATATGCCCATATACCCTCATATATAGACATATATATATATATATATTTCTAATCCCTTCAACTACTGAGAAAAGTTTCATAAATTACAATTGTTTTTCCATGTAGGAATGTTAATAGTTCCACTTTGATAAGTTCCTTATGATTTCTTTTCCCTGTTTACCTTCTCATGCTTTTCTTGCTTCTTGTATCTGAATGTCAAATTTTCTATTCAACTCTGGTTTTTTCAGCAAGAATGTTTGAAAGTCCTCTATTCCACTGAATGACCATATTTTCCCCTGAAACATGATACTCAGTTTTGCTGGGTAGGTGACTCTTGGTTTTAGTCCCAGCTCCCTTGACCTCCGGAATATCACATTCCAAGCCCTTCGATCCCTCAGTGTAGAAGCTGCCAGATCCTGGGTTATTCTGATTGTGTTTCCACAATATTCAAATCGTTTCTTCCTGGCTGCTTGTAATATTCTCTCCTTAATCTGGGAATTCCAGAACCTGGCTATAATATTCCTAGGAGTTTTCTTTTTGGGATCTTTTTCAGGAGGTGATCGGTGGATTATTTCAACCTCTATTTTGCCCTCTGGTACTAAAAACATCAGGGCAGTTTTCTTTGAGAACTTCCTGGAGGATGCTTTCTAGGTTTTTACTTTGGTCATGGCTTTCAGGTAGTCCAATAATTTTTAAGTTATCTCTCCTGGATCTATTTTCCAGGTCAGTGGTTTTTCCCATGAGATATTTCACATTGCCTTCTATTCTTTCATTTGTTTGGATCTGTTTAACAGCATCTTGATTTCTCATAAAGTCATTAGCTTCCATTTGCTCCAATCTAATTCTGAAGCAATGATTCTCCTCATCGAGCTTTTGAGATTCTTTTTCCATCTGGCAAATTTGACTTTTTAAGGCATTCTTCTCCTCATTGCCTTTTTGAGCCTCCTTTGCCATTTGAGTCAGTCTGTTTTTTAAGGTATTATTTTCTTCAGTCAGGCTGTTGACTCTCATTTCATAATTTTCTTGCATTGTTCTCATTTCTCTTCCCAATTTTTCCTCCACTTCTCTTATCTGCTTCTTAAGGTCCTCTATGGTCTGTAACCAGCTTGTATTTTCCTTTGAAGCTTTTGGTGCAGGAGTTCTGACTTCACTGTTTTCCTCCTGTTCCATGCCTTGCTCCTTCTTGTCCCCAAAATAGGAGTGTAATGTTGGAATCTTCTGTCTGCATTGTTTCCTTTGCCTGCTCATTTTGCCACTCAATTATTTGACTTTTGGGCTTTTTGCCACAGTAGGACTCTGCCAACAGACAGGGGAGTTTTCGTCCCAAATGCTGGGGTTTTCTCAGCTGCCGGAGGTATTAGATGGGTGCCCTCTCTGAGGTCTCCACACGCTCTGGCAAGCTGGACACACACCCCAGGACCTCCACCCTAGACTGCAATCCAGATCCAAGCAGGTTAAAGCAAGAGCGATTACCCCTCAGACTGGTGCTTGGTCCCCCTATAGTCTGCAGGCCAGGAGCTGAAGCCGCCACATGGTGCTGGCTGGCTGTGCCAGGGGTCTCAGGGGTTTCTCACCCCGGGGGTAAAAGCCGCGCCCTCCCACTTACTGGGTCCCAAAGTCCAGATTGCACTGGCCTCTCACCTTGTCCTTCGCATCTATGTATTGATAAATCTGGAAATGGCCACAGCTGCTGCTGATCTGGAGTCCCTCTGGCAGGCCCGCCCTGGGGCTAAAGCCTCGGTGTGGGGCTGGGCTGGGCTCCCAGAGCGCTGTGCTGCCCAATTCCTGCTGGCCTGCCGTGCTCTCCTCAGTTGGAGGTTAGCTTCTCTGTGTCATTTTGTGGGTTCTGCAGCTCCAAAGTTTGTTTAGAGTCCCCTTTTTACATGGATTGGGGAGGGTGGAAGCCGGAGCAGCAGGAAAGGTCATGCTTCTCTATGATCTTAATTATACATGTAAAGTCATGCAAAGCATATTTCTATATTTGACTATTCCTTTTTCTTGTGGCAAAGAACTGAGGACTAAAGAGGTGCCCATCAACTGGGCAATGGCAATGCCTATCAAATGGGCAATCCCATCAACTATGGCACGTTAATGCAACAGAATATTACTGTGCTATAAAAAATTATGAAAGGAAACATTTCAGAGAAACCTAGGAAGACTTTATGAACTGATGCTGAATGAAATGAGCAGAACCAGAAGACCCATTTTACAATAACATTGTAAAGATAAACAATTTCAAAAAACTTACAAACTCTGACCAACTAGGATTCTAGAGGATCATGATAAAACATCTCCCATCTCCTAGGACAGTGAAAGTCCTAGGAGATGTGCAGACAGACATAATTTTTGGTTATGGGCAATGCAAGAACTTGTGGTTTGGGGCTATGCATGATTATTACAGGGTTTTATTTTTCTTTTTTAGTCAACAGGGGGGAGATATGTAAAGGAGAGAAATTTTACATAAGATTTATGCTAATCAAAAAATTTATAATAAATGACATTTGCTATTAATACCAATGACCTCTTAATTTCAAAATCTAATAGCCTTTTAAAAAATTCTTCATCCTTTTTGACCTCTCTGCAGCCTTTGACACTGATCACCTTCTCCTGCTGGATGCTTTCTCTTCTCCAGGTTGTCACAATGCTCCTTTCTCTTTGTTCTCCCTCCATCTATCTGGCCTCTCCTCAGTTTCCTTTGTTGGTTCTTCAATAACATTCACATTCATTAAACGGCTTCCTAAGTTCTATCTGTGACCCTCTTCTCTTTTTCCATTATAATATCTCACTTGGTGATCTAAGTTCCTATGCATTCAATCATCATCTTTGTATGGATGATTACCAGATCTTTAGATACCTCTAAATGGACATTCCAGGTGTTTCAAATGCAAAATATCTAAACACAACTCATTATCTTGTCCCCCATGTCATCTCCTACTACTGTGGAGGGCACTACTATCCTCACACCCTTGGTATCATCCTTAACTCCTCCCCATCACAGACCCCAACATATCCAATCTAATCATTTCTACCATCACAACATTGCTCAGCCTTTCCCCTCTATTCATAACAGCCTCACACTTATTTAGGCCCTTATCACCTCTCACCCAAGATGCCTTCTAACCAGCTTCCCTCTCTCAAATCCTCTTCCCATTGCAATTATTCCAATCCATCCTCCATCCACCTACCAAGGTGATTTTTGTAAAGCATAGGCTTGACCACGTCACCTCCCCTGACCCATTAAATAACTCTAATGGCACCCAATTACCTCCAGGATAATATAAATATAAATAATATAAAGTCTACTCTTTGGCACAGAAAAATCCTTTATAATCTAGTTCTTTTCTATCTTTCCAGTCTTTTCTTTTTTTCCTCCCAAAAGTGAATCAAGGTTTATTTAAAAAGGTAAAGCTTTATACATACAATTTTAAAATGAAAATTTATGTCTTTGAATTAAGCAATATTATAAGTTAATTATAACAAAGTAGTGTTTATATCTCAAAAATTTACAAATGTCAAAGAAACTCAAATTGCAACTTGGATCCTTGGTGATTCAAGTGTTTAATCCCAAATGATACAGGCTAGGTCCCATCTCTCTGTGAAGTAGTTCTCCTTCAAACACACCATACATTAGGATAGCTGGCTGCTGTTGCTATTCCACAGTGTTTTTTTCTGGTCTCTGGACATTAAAACATAGCCACTTTTGCCCCAACCTTCACTCCAGCTGTTCTTAACAATCCAGTATTTCTTTTCATTTTCTTCATCGACACCACAGCCCACAACTAGCACACCATGATCTAGCTGTTGACTACTGCAATCCGGTTCATAATAAACACCAGACTGATAGAACTGGAAGGATGGATATCCTGCATCAACAGTAACAGAGAGGGGACACACGGTTGCCACAGCCTTTTTAAGAGCATTTTCCTGCTCAGATGGGATATCCACATATTCAGTGACATTAGTACCAGAGCATTCTGGCTTATTACTGACACTTACTACCTTTTCCTTCACATGGATGGGATTCCTTTGTATCACTGCCTCCATTTTTCTTCACATATTCACAGGCATTATCCATTAAACCACCATCATAGCCTTGGTTGCCAGTATCCCCAGAGCAGTCAATCAAATTCTGTTCACTAAATGAAACAAGTTTGCCGCATTTACAGAACCACTGGACTTAAGGAACCAGTTGTACTAAATGCCCAGCAAGAACCATACTGACCCTGATTTTTAACAGGAGTTACATAGCCTTTCTTTTCCCCTTTTTAGCTTTTTGGAGGGGGGAAGGTAGGGGAGTTGGGGTTAAGTGACTTATTCAAGGTCACACGGCTAGTTTTGTGTTAAGTGTCTGAGAACAGATTTGAACTCAGGTCCTCCTGACTCCAGGACCGGTGCTCTAATTCACTGTGCCACCTAGCCACCCCCACAGTCTTTCTTTCTCCAGTCTACAGATTTAGGGATTGTTACAAAGAGAGGTTCATGAAACAGTGTTCCTTTGGTCTTTCTTTTAAAACTGTTCTGTCTAAAACTACTCATCACTTGTCTGAATTCCTCATTGGTCAAATCTCCATACTTGTTCATTTTCCTCTGGAAACCATGTTTGTCAGAACTGTACTTCAGATGGTACATTTCAATAATTCTCAAATTCTTCTCCCATGTTGCTCTTCCCCAATTATCTTCATTCGATCAGTAGGTCCTTCTGTGTTGTGACTTCCACTGGTTCCATTTAGCATCCAAAGTCTGGCCAAGTTATGGAACAGCAGCTGCTATTCCTAAGCTTAGGGAAACTAAACCCAGGTAGAAATTCATGTTTCAAACCTAAGTGTCTTAGCAGTGGCGGGACGTGGGAAGAACCGAACCTCTAACAGAATCTGAGGGTCCTGGTGGGAGACTGCTTAGCTCTGGGTCCGGTGGCTCCCTTTTTATCTCAATCTTTTCACACTTTCCTCTCTGGTATGTACTCTATGATGCACTCTAGTCACACTAACCTATTGGCTGTTCTTCAAACCCACAACACTCCATCTCCCACGTATGTGCTTTGACACAAGCTGTCCCTCAGACCTGGAATACCATACATCTACCCCTGAAATTCCTGTGTCTTCTTTTAAGATTTAGCTCAAAACTATCTTTTGCAGGAGGTGCTAATGCTTTCCCCTCCACAGATTACCTTCTACTCTCTCTGTACAGACCTTGTGACCTTAATGGCAGTTGATGCTCTTTCGTATGCCTAGTGCTTATCACAGTACCTAACACAGGAAAGTGCATAATAAATGCCTGAACTTTGGGGGAGGGGACCTGAGGGGCGGTGGGTCAAATAGAGCATAAATGCTTATAAAATAAATTTGTTAATTTTAAAAGTAAATGTTTGCTGATTACTATTCATTCTGGAATAAGAATTCCAAAAGGATTGGTGGGAGTGGAATATTGTTTTAGTTACTATATCACACTGCTAGCTTGCACTGAATTTGCAGTACCAAAAAATGCCTGGCTGTAATATATGTTAACTGTTGCTCAGCCATGTGTCCTGCATCCTAAACTTATACATCTGATTTTCTGAAAAGAAGCATAAGACATCATATTTAAACTTCTTACATTTTCTCTTATGTTTTTGTTTGAAAATAAGAGAAATAAGCATCTCCTTCTTAAGTCCTTCTTAGATGACATATGGTGTCAATAAGTCCTTCTTAGATGACATATGGTGTGGTTAAGATAACTTTGGGTTCTCAAAGACTATCTAAGAGGTAGGTGAGGTCTGGCAGGACCCAAATGAAGACAAAGAAATTGATTGCATGTCTCTTATTCAAGAACCAGCCTAAGTATAAAGACTTGTCAGCTGTCTGTAGAGTAAATTTTCTTGGACTTTAGCAATCCTCAAATATTGTCTAAGGGTAGCAATCTGTACTGAAGGCCCACCACAGATTCAATTCTGTAAGCATTTCTTTATTTTTCAAAAATCAATTAATTAATTAATTAATTTTAGAGCAATCGGGGTTAAAAAACTTGCTCAAGGTTACACGGCCGGTTATTTCTGGGTGTGGTGCTAAGTATCAGAGCCTGGATTCAATCCCAGGTCATCCCGACTCTGGGGCTGATGCTCTTACTCACTTAACCACCTGGCTGCTTCTTTGGTAAGCATTTATTAAGTACCTACTGTGTGCTAGGCATTGTGAAGGTGCTCAGAATACAAAGAAAAACAAAAGTTTCTCCCCTCATGGAGCTGTACCTTCTACTAGGTGTACACAGCATAAATATGGACAACTAGTGTAAACTATATACAAAGTCATGCAAAATAAATGGAGGTAGGGGAAAGAAAGTATTAAGAACTGGAGAAGTTGGAAAAGACCTATCTAAGAAGGTAGCATATGAAGGAAGGTAGGGATTCCAAGAAGAAAAGGTAAGGAGGAAGAACATTCCAGGTATGAGGTACAACCTGTATAAAGGCATGGAGATGGGAGACAGAATGTTATGTAAATGGGATAGCAAATATGCCATTCTGGCACAGTGGATGAAGACAAACAGACTGTGTGTAATGTGAAATCAGCAAGGAACAAAAGGATGTGAGGAGAGGTAGGTTTAGGTGGACAAAGACATGTCTGAGATGTCTATGGGAAAATAAGGTAGAAATATCTAGCAGGCAACTGGGAGATAGAGAATGCATTGAGAATGAATGTTAGGTAGCAAGTTTAAAATCATGGATCTCTGAAATATAAAATTTTTTAAAAAGAGAGATTTAAGAGCAATTACTTATTCTCATGTGAAATAGTAAATCCAAATCCTAAAAGACCATCAATTTAACTTTCATCTGAGGTGGAAACTTAGGCAGAATCCTTTCAAATTAGTAAGGATATTTTTTTCAAAGATACTCAGGGACACATGTGATCATCTTCATTTTCATCATTAACTTCATTTTTATCATCATCATCACATGCTTGATTTATGAATAATTTTTCCTTTAAAATATTACACAACCATTCACTTCAATTCTATGCTTATATGTTCCTTTCTAAAGGACAAAGTAAAAAATGAGATGAGCATTGCATGTTAGCACTATGTGGCTTTCATGCCTACAGATTATCACAGGGCTGCTAAGACTTCAGTGGGAGCTTTTATGCTCTAAGAGTCCTAACATCTTCCCAGTAATTCACTGGAAATATACAATTTAATCAAGTATATTTTTAAAGAAAAGTCTCCTTCAAGGTCAATGACAAAAAGAAAGGCCCTTTATATACCAAAGTATTTGTAGCAGCACTGAATTGGAAACAAAATATAAATTCATTCACAGGGGAATGGCTAAGCTTGTTGTTGTATGTGAATACAATGGAATATCATCATACTGTAACAAATATAAGGAATACAGAAAAGCAAGGAAAGACTTATATAAACTGATGTAAAATGAAGTAAGCAGAACCAGGAAAAAAATATTCATGAAAATGATAATGGAAATGGAAAGAAAAACAAAACAATAAAAATTAAATACTGTGAAATTATTATTATTACTATTATTTTGCTTTTTTGAAGGGCAACTGGGGGTCAAGTGACTTGCCTAAAGTCACACGGCTAGTTTTTGTGTTAAGTGTCTGAGACTGGATCTGAACCCAAGTCCTCCTGACTCCGGGGCTGGTGCTACATTCACTGTGCCACCTAGACACCCCTTACTGTGAAATTATAATGACCAAGTTAGGCCATAAAGAAGAGATATGAAAGCTAGGCCAGATATAAGATATAAGGAAGAGATATAAGAAGATATCTTCTTCCATTTTTTTTTTTTGGAAGAGATAGGGGGACATAGGTATGGAACTATTCATATAGTTCTCAGACTTTTTGGACATGCTTCCTTTCCCCCTCTCTCCCTTTCTTTTCCTTCCCTCTTTCCCCTTTCCTTTTCAGACTGGGTTGTCCCTATCTCAAGCAGGCTGAAAGTACCAGGGCAACTCATGGGCCTAATCCCACTCTGACTGGCACAGGAGATCGGACCTGCTTTGTTTCCAACCTGTGCTAATTTGCACCCCTTCTGCACTTAGTTAATCTGTGGCTTGCCCTCCTCTCCACTTCTACGGCTTCTTACATTAATGCTGAACTTATTGTGGACACCTGATCCATTTAGTCCACTGCAGGTCAGAACTCCTGAGCTCAAGAGACCGTCTTAACCCATACAGGGTTGAGAAGTTTAAGTTTAAGAAGAGCTGAAGGGGTCGTGAGTGGAAAAAGTTGAAGGAGTCCTACTCTAGGCTCACCCTCCTTGACAGCAGGGATTACAGGTATGTGTTGTACCACTGTGCTCAGATTCTTCTTCTTTTCTATTTTTTATTATAAGGGATGCTTCTCTGAGGGGGAGAGGGAGAAAAGATGCATTGAGAAATATAGGAAAAGATAGTGACAAATATGAATTTTTTTAAAGTTAAAAAAAAAAGCCTCCTTGGAACAACATCTTTACATTCAAACAAATAGAGACTGTTAAAACAGCAGAAAGGGCATTCACTGGCTCTGGAATCAGAGAACCTAAGGTTCAAATTTCTCCTCTGATCCTCAATACATGTTATCTTTTGGGTCTCAGTTTCATTTGTTAAATGAGGGGTTGGACTAGATCAGGATTTTTTTAACCCAGGGCCCATGGATGGATTTCAGAGGTTCTGGGAACTTGGATGGGGAAAAAAAAATACATCTTTATTTTCACTAACCTCTAACAGAAATTTAGCATTCCCTTCAATTATGAATGTAGGCAACAAACATTCTAAGAAGTGATCCATAAGCTTCACCAGACTGACAAAATGGTCCAAGATACAAAAAAAAGTTAAGAACCTCTACAATAGATGGTCTCTGAGATCCCTTCCAGCTCTAGAACCTAGGAACACTAATATGGCAAAGACTTCACAGATCTCTTTCTTTTGTTTTCATAGTTACAGGATCAGATTTAGAGCAGGCAAGGGCCTTAGAGGTAGAGTCTAACCCTTTATATTGTGGATGAGGAAACTGAGATTCAGGAAATTAAGTGTTTTGCTCAGGGTCACAATGGACTCTACTCACTGTAAAATGCAGCTGTTTCAAGAGGCAGGCTGGTTCTGCTGAGGCCAGTTTTACAGACTTTTCTAAACTGTTGTTGTCCATATTCTAAATTTAGGTCAGTTTATCCTGCCTTCCTAGTATGATTTGTTGGTCGTACCCTGTCATTATTTCCTATCCTAACTGGCTATCAATTTTTTAAAGGTATATTAAAATTTAATCGTAACATTAAGACCGTGGACAAATCTTGGGGGAAACTTACTACTTATGATACATTACTATCAGTTCTGAGACTACTTTATGGAGGTACAAAGTTTTATATTATAAATTTAGTTTTGCAGTTTCTAGAATTGGGCAACTAGGTGGAGCAATGGATAGTATGACAATCCAGGAGTCAGGAGGACCTGCGTTCAAATCTGATCTCAGATACTTCCTAACCATGTGACACTAGGCAAATAATTTAACCCTGTTTGCCTCAGTTCCTCATTTGTAAAATGAGCTGGAGGAGAAAATGGCAAACCATTCCAGTATCTTTGCCAAGACACCCCAAATGGGGTCATGAAGAATTGGACACAACTTAAACAACTCAACAATAACTCAAGAATAACAACACCAGGGGTGGCTAGGTGGCACAGTGAATAGAGCACTGGCCCTGGAGTCAGAAGGTCCTGAGTTCAAATCCAGCCTCAGGCACTTTTACACAAAAACTAGCTGTGTGACCCTGGGCAAGTCACTTAACCCCAATTGCCCTACCTTCCCCCTCCCCCCCCAAAAGAATAACAACACTAGACATTTCTAAAATTGTTACCCAAGCTGAAATTGTTGGAGATAAGGAACACACTTCCTTTAAAGAACCTCACTGTAAATAAAGTCTACAAATACTGCATTTTATAGAGTACATGACTTTAAAGTAAAAATTAAAGGATAACTATATGGGAGGTAGAGAGGGGGGAGTACATGAAAATGAAAGGCAAACATTAAGCTTTAACCTCAGGGTTTCCAAGTGATTTTGGTTTATCTCAATGGCATCAAGTCACAAGCTAAAAGGTTATATAAACAAAATCCTGAGGAAATATAGTTACTGGCCTTCTCCCCAAACATATGCACAAATTTCATTCTCTACAAGACGCATGGATATTTTTGTATTTGATTACCTAAGAAAAGTGAGTTCTCAATGTTATTAAAATAGACCAAAGGAAAAAATGAGACAGGATTGACTGTCTAAATAAAAGTAAGTTCTCACGTATGAAAAAACCCTCAACTGAAATCAGCTAAAAGGAGTTAACTAAAGTAACTACATTTTGGTACTGAGTACTATGTTACTTGCTGGGGATACAAAGCTAAAAAGAGGTACAGGCCTTACCTTCAAAGTGCTTACTATCTAGGAGGGATATGAGGTAGGCACATGAATAATGGTTATATGCACAGTAGAGGCAAATCTGTTTTCCATGTTTTTATGGGTACAGTTACATTCTTAACCAATGTAGATTG
Source organism: Petaurus breviceps papuanus (assembly GCF_028583685.1). Lineage (NCBI taxonomy): Eukaryota > Metazoa > Chordata > Mammalia > Diprotodontia > Petauridae > Petaurus > Petaurus breviceps. The sequence continues at coordinate 245,189 of NW_027186452.1, read as the reverse complement.
CAATACCTTACCAGCCCCCCTCCAATAAAGCAGGATGGAGGTCTTCATAGTTTGCTGTCACCAAAAAATTTAATTATCTGCTATCCAAACTCCTAGGAATGAGCCTCTTAGGAATTTAGCTAGGCTGATCCTTGGATGAGAAAGCACAGTCTTGTTTCTTAGTCTTTCCAGCTTGATAAGACTGACCTTCCAGAGCTTGAGAAGCCCATGCCATATCAAGAACATAATAAAGTATCAGGGTAGGACTTTACTATTGGTTCTTGTATGGAATAAATACCTAAACATTTGTTTAAGTAAACTGAATGGATCTATCTCTTTTCTTTCCCATCTATCCTCTTCTCCCAACTATCAGACTCTGACTGCCTTTCACTCTGACTAGTGCAATAGTTCTAACTGGCCTCCCGGTCTTTTTCTCTCTGTTTCCAATGCATTTTGTATACAGCAGCTGGACTAATCTTCCTAAAGCAGTTTGGAACATGCCATCCCTAGCTTAAAAACATTTAAGTTCTACCTAGTTCATGGTGTCTAAACTCTATAGGTTTGTAATCAGTAACTCACATTTATTTTACTGAAATATTCTTCAAAGTTCACTATATATAAGATAGCTTCCAACCTGCCTTTCCTCAGCTACCACATCACTCCCCAACATGTATTTCCCAGGTAGATTTTTCTTTCAACACATCATTTCTTTTATACTCTTTCACTCATAGTCTGCTTTTCCTTTCTAGGATCTCATCATGATAGAGATAAGTATGATGAAAGATCCTCTAAAATATTTCCAAGTCTAAGATGATACTCCACTTATTTCAAGCAGTATTTAAAACAAAAAAAATTGTCCCTCAAAAGGAATTCATGGGATTTGACTTATGGCACTTAAAATATTTTAAATAAAATCATTAAATACCAATGAAAACCATAAAAAAATCTGCTTTTAAAAATTACTGCAGGAAAGCAATAAATGCCTAAAATTGTCCTACTTAAGTTTAATCACAGATAAAATTTTCATTTCTATGAACAATTCTTTGATAATTTCATCACAAAACTAAACAATTTGCTTCTAAAGACATCACAGATAACGTCTAGAGTTCTACAAAATGTAAAGCATTATATAAATGATGGCTATTATTATTCTATATGTGCAAATAAATACCTCACTAGGTATTAAATATTATAATAAAAAACAGTGTCGCCAAGGGACTTATGGTAGAACTGGATAGAGTTGAAGAAATAAATGAAAAATAGAGTAGGGACAAATAAGTATTCTACAAACCAGAGACATTACAAATAGTGGGTTCCCTCAAATATCAGTGCCAAGACTCTCATGAAACTTTTGTAAATAATTTAGAAGAACATAGTGGCAGTTTCAGGGCTGCAAGTGATACTTAAATTCTTCTGGGTAGTAATTGCCAAGTCAGCAGGGATAAGCTACAAAAAGTTCAAGGAGCTATGCAAATAGACAAAACAATGGAAGATAAGTTCATGTGCTTAGGTCAAGGTAATACACTTTGAGGAAAAAAAATTCAAATCATCCTTACTGGAGTACAGTAAGTGATAGCATGTGAACTGAGAAAGTGAACTTGGAGTCATTTTAATGTGTATCTTGAATATTGCCATGACCAAAAGATTCAACTAAAAGGCAAGCATTATCAAGAAAAGCAGCAAAAGAAGGGAAAGTTAACTTTTCCTAAAATAGTAGTTTCCAAACTTTTTAGTCTTGGGACCCTTTTACACGCTTAAAAATTGCTGAGGACATTGAAAGGGTTTTTGTGTGTGTAATCTCTATAAAATAAAAATATCAGGTTTTTCTTTGCTAAGGAAAGTCTAATGAGGCAGTGTGATAGAGAGGACAATGAGTTAGATTTGGAGTCAGGAAAGACCTGGGTTCAAATGCTACTTCTCACAGTTAGTAGCTGTGTGATCCTAGACAAGTCATTAAACCTCTTGAGGTTAAAAAATTTCTTGTACTCAAAAGACCTTCAAGGTCCTCTTCTCACTATAGATTTAGAGTCCTATGAGGTTTTCTTCATGTTTTTTCCCCCTGTTTTAGAAAAAAAATTTGATTCACAAATAATCATAAGTCAAATTTAGAATTGGAAAGAATGAAAGGTCACCTATTCACCTTCTGTGAATCACATACCTATTCTGGCCATTTGGGGAAGCCTATGGACCCCTTCTTAGAATGTTTTTAAATTATTGAACTAAATTTCAGTTAGAGGTTAGTGAAAAAGATATAATTTTTTTTCTCATCCAAGTTCACAGATCCCACATTAAGAACCCCTGAGGATGAGGAAACTGGGCCCAGAGAGGTTATGTGACTTGTCTAAAGACATGTAACAGAATATGTGTCTAAAGACACATAACACAATTTAAACTCATGTTTTTAGATTTCATATCCAGAACTTTTCCATTGTACTGCACTGTCTCCAAGTATCCAAAATAAAAATCAGATCTAGTTGCTGTAATTTGTAACTATAAACTTTAGCAAATGTCTTTTCAAGGTTAAGGATAAAGGTTTTTCTTCTTTCTCAAGTGACAACTTTAGAGAAATATTTCCTGAAATATTTTTGAAGTCCCCCAAATCTTCATATAATAATAACTAACATTTGTACAGAACATATTCTGTGCAGCCACATTTTAACCTGACTAAATAAAAGAAAATTTAAAAATTTCCATGGGAAATGTGTAAAGCTGGGAATGGTTATTTTACATATCACTTTTTCATCAAGTTATAACACAATGATATATTTAACAATACTTGCTTGTATGATCAGATAGCTTATACTTACCAAAATATACTGACATCTATTAAAAGGATAACAATTTTATCTATAATGTTCTAAGTTCTCCCTTTACCAAATGTGCCTCGTACATAGTATGTGTATATATATTTGATATACTTATTACTTAAAATCTACTTATGAACTATGTTTTAAGTATGAGTATTGAATTATATATGACCTATATTTTAATGTGCTATATACTTTATAGAAAAATGTTAAATACTGAAAAACATACTAAGTGTTTGATTTAGCAACTATTCATTCCCCCTTTCTGATGCTTACAGGTTATGAAGTGAAATAAGAATCACAAACATGTTCTCTGGGAATTCCTTAAAGTGCCAAGTTTAAAATACCCTGCTATGCTATCTGATGCACTGCCCTCTGGCATCTTTTCCTCTCTCGGGATAACAAAACTAAACTATTTTTATCATACTCATTTTATTTTCTTTCCTTTTCATGGAGAATACACCTGAGCTGAAGTCTAGGTTCTGCTATGTCCTACCTGTATGACTTTGACCAAGTGGCTTAAACTGCCACAATTTCCTTATCTGTAAAAGGAAAAGGTTGGAATATATGACCTACCTCGAAGGTTACTTCCTAGCTCCAAATACGGTAATATTATAAGGAATAATTCACAGCTATATCACTATAAGATTTACAAAGTTTTTTCCTGAAAACACATACACACACACACACACACACACAATCCCCATTTTGCAGACACATGAGGTTATTTGCCCATGATCACATAGTTAATGAGTAGCAGGAGCTGGGCTCTAAATCCTCATTTCCCTGCCTACAAATCCAGTATTCTTTCTACCATACTAGATTGAGAAAATTATGAGAATTTTATATATAAGGAGTTCTTAACTTAGGTTACACTGACATATTTTAAGGGGTTTATGAACTTGAATGAGGAAAAATAAATCACATCTTTATTTTCACTGACTAACTCTAGCATTTCTCTTAATTATGAAAGTAAGCAACATTCTGAAAAGAATTCCATAGGCTTTACTAGACTGCCACAGAGGCCTATGACACAAAAGGGGTTAAGAATTCATGCTCTAAAAGAACCATTTCTGTGGTCTTCTGAATATAACATCCAAAGGGGTGAACACACACACAAAAGTACACATTCCTAGTAAGCCATTTAACTTTTTCTGAGTTATTAGTGAGCCATTTGAGCTACTCTTATGTACCACAAAGAATATAATAAAAGAAAGATGTCATATATATAGAGTCATTAAAATTAAGCTTTCATTTCACTACTGAAAAAGTACAACTATAAAAAATGAAGATGTTTGAGAGATGGCATATCCTTTGTTGAGTTAATATAGTATTTAAAGAGAATATAGCATAAAATTAGATTTCCTTTTCTGGTGGTTGGGTATTTCATTGGAATATTCTGGTTTGGGGGGGTAAAAAAAGGATATTGTTCTCCTGTCTCCCTTCCCCCTTAACCCTTCTCAAGGAAGAAAGCATTTCAAATTTAGCTACTGACTTGTAGCATCTGGACATATATTTATCCTTTTGAATTTGAGATTCTTGGTTCTTTTCTTTAAAAAGCTGATAGAGGGTGGCTAGGTGGTTCAAATGAATAGAGCACCAGTCCTGGAGTCAGGAGGACCTGAGTTCAAATCCGGCCTCAGACACTTAACACAAAACTAGCCATGTGACCTTGGGCAAGTCACTTAACCCCAACTGCCCTACCTTCCCCCCTCCAAAAAGCAAAAACCCAAAAAGTTGCTAGGAAGCACTCACTGAACAATTCTAAATTTGTCTATCATTTGCCACCAATTGCTTCCCTAAAGACAATAAAATTCAGAATAACTCTTTATTTTAAAAATGTTCCAATTTTAAAATTAGAACAATTTAAATGATCAATAACTGATTCCAATGTCTCACCCAGAAGAAAGAAGCCATTAACAATTCTGGTTTAAAAAGCAAAGAGAGGGCCATAAGACAAAGATAAAAAGGTAACCTTGTTTAGAAAAGCCAAAAACAAAAACTGGGAAAGGAGGAATTAAAATTTCTCATTTCCTTTCTACCTCCCACTTCTGACATTCATTTTTTTCTGATATGGCTAACATTCGCTTCTCTATCAGCTTTTAAAATGAAGAGGAACACTCAGTACAAAATAACATCCTGTGGTGAGAGAAAAGGGAGAAACACACTTAACTGTTTTTTTTTTTTTTTGCTTTTCGGAGGGGGGAGGGCAGGGCAATTGGGGTTAAGTGACTTGCCCAAGGTCACACGGCTAGTACATGTGAAGTGTCCGAGACTGCATTCGAACTCAGGTCCTCCTGACTCCAGGGCCAGTGCTCCATTCACTGCGCCACCTAGCCGCCCCCACTTAACTGTTTTTAGGAGGGGCTAAATATACACATAATAAGAGGTAAAAGTACCTTCTTCTCATCTTTAAAGTGATTTAAAACTTTTTGTATGGTTAACAATAGTACTTTTCCATATATGTTATACTATAGACTTAGTAAAATACTTAAACCATACCATACCATACTATATCCTGTTCAAGACTGAATATAGTTCAATCTATGTGAGACTGAGGTAAAAAGGAAATAGAGGTGTATGGGAGTTGAGGAGGCTGAGGAACTGTGAAGCCAGAGCGTTCAAAGGGGAAAGAGGATGGAATGGAGTAGACTGAGGAATGTACTGAACTTAATAGGAAGGAAGGAGAGTGATCCAGTAGTCCAAAGATGAAAGCAAAAAAAGAAATCTAGACTGGATACAGTAAACTTTTAAGCGGGAAGGTGAAGTTGATGGTCAGAGAGGAATGGTCTTAAAGCAGCTAAGGGGAAGCAAGAATGTGCCAACTTCTGTTACTGGTCCTACAGGAATATCTCAGTGTGGCTACAAATCTTAGAATGATATATAAATGCCAAGATAGTCTCCTCTTCCTCCTTCAACACTGGCATCTGATCCTAGATTAGATGTTTTATTTCCCTTACTTTGGGGGTCTGATGAAATAAGAACTTAAAATAAGCTAGCCATCTGACTGTAAAACTCCAAAAAGTACCCTTCTAATTAAGTTCTATTCCTTCAGCTTTTTTTTTTTTCGGGAACCAGTATGCCAACTATCATCCAGGATAGTTGGGCAGGAACATCACCCTTAGGGGTCCATGCTTGGCTTAACTACTCACCAGAGTTTGAAATGGAAGTTAACAACTCCATTCCTTCTGATGAGATGGCAGACAATATGTCTTGTCTCTATGCTCTATAGTAGCCCCAAACTATTATCTTAAATTACTTAAGTAACTTAAGGTCCTCTGGGTGTTTTGTTATGACTTTTAAGAACTTTCAGACCTTTCCATCTGCCCTGCAGCTGAACTTTTATGTGTCACCTTCTCCAAAGAAACTGCTCCTTGTGAGCAGAGACTGTCTAGCTTTTCCTATTTGTATCCTCGGGACTTGGCATGGTGCTTTGCATATAATAAATGCCTTTTTATTAGTTCATTCATCATGACACACAGGTATCTAAGATCAATTATCCCACAAAATGATATCCATCATCTAGCATGAAATCTGGATCAATGTTAGTACAGAATTATGAGAACTTATGCCTGCTATAATTTAATTAAACTAATTTCAAAATTTATTAAACTACAAGATGCTAGGGATATAAAGACCAAAAAAAGAAACAGACCCTGCCCTCCAGGAGACTAATTCTACTGTGGAAGAGGAGGGAATATAACATGTGTACTGATAATCAATCAATCAATATTTATTAAGTACCTACTTATTATGTGCCAGGCACTGTGACAAGTAAATTCAAATTAATTTAAAGAGAGAGCATTAACAATTGAGAGGAGGGGAGAATTAGGAAAGCATCACTGTGAAGACAACACCCAACCTAAGCTTGAAGGAAGAAAAATATACTGAGATGAAACAATGAAGGACTATGCTTCAGATAGGATGAAGGTATAACTCACACAAATGCACAGAGGTGGAAGATGGAATGCTGAGTTCAAGAATAGCTATTTGTCCTGCTTCACTGGAATTTAGAGTGTGAGAGGAAATCTGGAAAGTCAGACCATAGTCATACTGTGCAGGGCCTTAACAAGAATAAAAAGCTCTGAGGGACTCTAAGGAGTGGGATGACAGAAAGAATTCTCTCTAGGAAGATGATTTTTTGGCAGCTGTGGACAGGATATATTAGAAGCAGAGATATCAATAAGGAGGCTATTGTGGTAGTCAAAGGAGGACAGAGTGGCAGATAAATGAGCATAGAGAAAAGGGTAAAGATAAGAGATGTGGTAGAGGCTAACTCTGTAGGATCCAGTAAATGACTGGACATGGAGGTCAGAGAGAGGGAAGAGTCAAGGACGACTATGAGGTTACTTTGCTAACCTGTGTGAACTGAGGATGGTAGGGCCCTCAGTCATGTTAGGGAAGTTTAGAGGAGGGGCAGGTTCAAAGGGAAAGATGATTAGTTCCATTGTGGACATACTGAAGGAATATCCAGGTAGAGATGCCCAGCAAGTAGTTGCCTTGGGGGACTGGAGTTCAGGGGATAGATTAGAAATAGAGACACAGCTTTGGAATTAATTTGACAAAGATAATTTAATCCATGGGAGCTGATGAGATCATCAAGAGAATAGAAACAAAAAGGTGAAGAGGTCCTAGGACAGAATCTTGAGGTTTACTCATACACAGGGGGTAAGAGATAGATGGATGATGAATTAGGAAAGATGTTAAAGGAACAAGTTAGGCAAGTGAAGAAATGAGAAAAAAGTGTCACAGAAAACAAAAGATACGTATCCATAAGGAAGGGGCATTCAAAATCTTAAGATAAAACCCTTCACAAAACTGTCAATGAACTAATTCTGTATTTTCTATTTTAAGGTGTGGTCTCATGTCCAAAGAGAGTTTTCATCTTTATATGCAAGTAGACTAAGAACTTACTGAAAATACAACCCTAGAAATCTCTTGGTTTTAAGCAACTCTTTTCTTATTTTTCTGAGATTAATTTTATGGTTTAAAGTAAAATAATTCAGAGCTGGACTTTTAAAGTGTTACCCTCTCGCTGCTTTTATTTAGATAATCTGCCTTTCTAATTAAAAGAAAATATAGCTGCTAATGGGGGAAGTTTTTCACATTTCCTAAATATTAATTCCAGTTAAATAAGATCAATAAATACTAACATCTATTTTATCTTTCAGATATTTTTCAGGATATAGCAACTTTTTTATAAAACCATAGGCCAAAAATATGTTAGTTCATATCATAAATGCAATAAAATATATATCTGAGATGTACAATGCAATCATATTACATGTATATATAAATAGACCAAATGATTCAGTATTTATCTAAGGACTGACAAATCCTAAAAATATCACGTTTTACTCTTCTTCATCCTACCAGAACACCTAAAATGCCTGCAGATAGTTAAAGGCTATTCTCTTTGGGCACTAGTAAACATAATAAATTCATAATCTGGTCATTTAAAATTCTGCCTAACCCCACAGGGATATAGAGGGTTTTTTTTGTTGTTGTTTTTTAAGAGAAATCACCACCCATTTTGATTCAAGAGATATTGTATTCATATAGTTTTAGTCTTCTCTGGATACACCCTAGAATCTGAAAAATCTTGTTGGGCATTTTAGTCATACAGGCTATTAGTCACCTAGAAATCTTTCCCCCACCCTATCTCAGCACAGGTCCTTGAAGGAGATTTAGTCTAAAGAGTTACAGCTTTTTTATTAATATAGGACACAGTTGGCCTATATAGGACACAATGAATTTCAAAAGTAATTTTTATAAAGTCTAACGTCTATTTCTCTCATTCATCTTCAACAAACAAAAAACATTAAAATATACGTTTAGAAAATCTTTAAAATACAAAAAAAAAAAAACCCCAACAAATCCAAACTCATATATACTAACTACTTTGAAGGATTTATGTTCTGTATGCCTAATGCTCCTTTTAAAATTTGTAGTTTTTGAAGGTAGTGAACAGAAAACAAGTGAACCACAAAAGGGAGGGGGGGAGTAAACTAACGTAGTTTTGCTAATGGACCCTAAAAACTTGTTGCTGCTTTAAAATTTAAAGGCAAATCACAATTTAAGATTTGCTGAGTGTAATACACTATTTTCTATTCACACGATAAAGATGGCTTTAATGCCCGCCCCCTCCCACCCCCAAATTAGCAACTACTTTAGAAACAATACCATTTCGACGTTTCAAAGCATACATAGATATATCTTTAGAAATCTGGTTGGGGAGGGAGGAGGTGCAGTTAGATCCGGACCAAACGTTTGTGAATTAAGTTATCTGAAAATAAATGCTGACAATTTTTCAGTTACGATCCATCTTTAATCCTGTGGACGTGTATGTTTGAAGAAACCTTAACAGCATTAAACAACATCAATGTTACTCGTTAAACTCTGCTTACTGATAACTTAGCTTTGCCCTGCCCCCCACCTCACTGAGCTGATGACTTCACATCCTTTGACATCAGCACAGCCTTGAAAGGGGGATGGGAGAGACAGCAGAGAGCAGTAAAACCAGCTTTTAACTATGCATGCAATGTCTCTCTGAATTCTTAAAATCTATAGGTAGTACTTAAAATATCAAACTAACATGGCACACTCGATTTTACATGGTTAAATCTGCAGGAAAATCAAATGGATTCTGCCACAAAGGACTTCCTGCTTTTCTTTTCTGAAGCAACAATAGCCATTTATTAACTGACCACAGAAGGTTACAATTCTCTAAAATAGACACAATAACTTACCTCTAATATGTAAAAGGGCCACGGGCTGGAAAGGCCCATTGGAATTAGCTGCATCCACCACCATCCTGCTGCTAGCTTTATTACATGTCAACATCTAGGCTTCAGCAGGAAAGGCAATGTACTCCTTAAGGCAAGAAACCAGCCTCCATTTTAGTTAAAAAAAAAAAAAGACAAACTGAAGCTCTCTGCAGCTGGAGGGAACTGGCTAGTTAGTGATGTCAGCATGCATGGAGAAATCTGATTGGCTAAAGACAGCAACTTAAAATGACACTAAAAATTGCAAATGGAAAGAGCTTTCTGTTTGTCAGTGTGTAATAGAAACTTGTATATATTTTTACTTTCTGCAATAAGTCAGAAACTTTTAAGTAACGATCCTGTTATTTAAAAGTTCTTTTGGCGACTGAACAGATGATTAATTATAGCTCCACAATATAAACAACTAGACATTAGAATAAAGTAGGCTGAGAAAATTATTAAAAACTTTAGATTTTTAGTTTTTATTATTCCTAGCTTATTTTATTAGCAGGTACTTGGTCACAATTTATTTGTAATGAGTCTCACATGAACAACATACTCAGTGCAACCTAGACTTAAACTGCCATTAAACCCATATGAAATACTAGTTCATAAGTTTGGCCACTTGTCCACCCTTCATCACCACCAAGTGGTAACAAGCTAATTTTCTTTAAACCACTAGTTTTCTAAAGATGCAAAGTTTTCTACGTGATCTGCCAATGCAAAGTACAGAGTTCCTTTGACCAATCACCATAATAAATTGTTAGGCAGTTTAAATTAATATTCAAAACTGATCCAATTATTCCATTGCTAAGAATATTACAAAAAGATTATTTAAAAAGAAAAAAGTATTCATATAAAATATTTATAGTTGTGCATTCTTATAGAAAAACACCTATAACTTAAATGTCTGATGACTGGGTAATAACAGGATAAATAACAGCATATTAATGTAACAGAAAAAATTACATGTCATAAAGGTGCCCTTAAAAAGAGTATAAGAAAATTTGGAAAAATTTAAACAAAGTAATACAGGGGAATATCACATGGACAACTATAAAAAGATGACAAATAAAAGGGAAGATTCTGAAGGAAATATAGCAATACACTATTTGTTAAAATATATACACTTTTCTTCAAAATGCAAACAGCTTAAATTATACATTTTTAAAGATTTACTATGTTGTTTAATTATTAGCATTTGTAAACGTAAAAAAATAAAAATTCACTGTCTTGTCTACCGAGTGGATAAAATAAAAGCACAATGTAATAACATTAATTCTCTAAATTTTGTAATGTAAAATGTCAAAAAAGAGATAATTTACCTTTTTAGCTATTTTGTGCAGAAGTTAAAATAATCTGCTGTTTTAAAATGTTAATAGGCATTAAAATAACATTTAATTCCCTAGTCCCAGGGGAAAAAGTAAAAATTTATAATGTGAATAATAAAAACTATAGGAATAAGATAAAACTATATCAAGGTTGAAAATGCCATCCTACCAACCACTGAGCTTTTTCTCACAATGCAATATGTACTACCCTCCTGGTAGGTGAAAATGACAGAAAAAGGCTTTTAAGAAATGACAGCAGTTAAAAGAATACAATCTGGACAAACCTGAAAAAATGTTCACCCCCAAAGTAATTTTCCCTTTTTGATAATTTAACAAAACATTTTAAACTAGGGAATTCAGAACACAAAACATGTCATCCTAGTGAAAAATATTAGCATTAAAATATTTTATTGAGAATTAACACAGATAAAGGGGTACATTTTCCTCTCCTTCTTACTTTTTAAAGACCAGACATGGAATTTCAATGGCGAATCAAGGTGTTAATAACTAAAGTAAGCTCTCTCTTTACTGTGCCACATTATCTCTCTTCCATTGAAATTTTTCATTATTTGAGAAATTTATTTAAATTTGTCATTTTAACTTGTTTTTAAAAAAAAATGCCTTTTAACATACTATCCCTTTAACCTACAATCCTACAGAAATAAGCCTATGAGACATAGTTAAGGATTTTTGAACATACTCCTCTGACATCTCCTAGGAGGGCTAAAGTATTACTTCTTAAAAAAAAAAAACTAAATCGAATTTTTCTCAGTCAGCAACAATCTATTTTCTCTCCCTCTTACCTCTATCTTGTAGGAAAAAAAAAAGGAAGAAAAACAAAACCCTTGTAACAACTATGCACAATCAAGTGAAACAAATTCCCACACTGGCCATGTCCAAAAAATATATGTCTCATTCTGCACTGAATTACTTCTATCAGTAAATAAGTAGCAGCTATGCTTCATCATTGGTATTCTGGAAACCCAAATGACAACTGCATCGATCAGAAAGAAGTCTTAAGTCTTGGCCTCAGACAATACTTACTAGCTGTGTGACCTTAGGCAAGTCACTTAACCCCAACTGCCCTGCCCTCCCCCCTCTGAAAAACAAACAAAAAAAATCTTAAATCTTTCAAAGTTGTTTGATTTTTACATTTTTATTGTTTTATAGTGCTGCTCATTTCATAAAGTTTTCCCAGGTTTCTTTAAAACTTTCATCATTTCTTACAACACAATAGCATTTCATCATTTTTATATACCATAAATATGTTCAACCATTCCCCCATTAGTGGGCACTCCCCTGTTTCTAGTTCTCTGAAACAAAACCAAACAAAAAAAAAACTGTTATAAATATTTTTGTACATATAGGTCATTTTCCTCCTTCTTGTACTTCTTTGGGCTCAGTAGTGGTATTGCTGGATCAAAGGGGAGGCATAGTGTAGTAACTTTTTAGGTTTGATTCCAAATTGCTTTTCAGAATGGTTGTATCAATTTAGAACTTCAACACTATATCAATGTGACTGTTTTCCTGAAATCCCTCCGATATTTGTCATTTTTCCTTTTTTGTCAACTTTGCCAATTTGATGGGTGTGGGGAAGAACTTCAGATTTGCTTTAATTTGTATATCTCTAATAATTAGTGACTTGGAACATTTTTTATATGACTAGTGGCAGTTTGGATTTCTTCCTAAGAAATTCAAGACTATCAACTAAGGAATGGCTCTTATTCTTATAAACTTGATGTGGTCCTTTTTTCCACTTTATCTCCTGTGATCTCTATCCCTTGTTTAGTCATGAAATCTTTTCCTAGCTATATATCCAAAATGCGGTTTTTCCTGCCCCTTTTTTTTTTGTTTATGATTTTACCCTTAATCTGTTTGGAGATTATATTGGTTTTTGGTGTGAGAGCAATATAATATGCTCCTTTTTCCTCAGAACCCTCCAACTTTTGCCATTTTTCTTTTTTTGCCAATTTTGCCAATATGATGAGTGTGGGGGTAGAACCAGACTACTTTCTAATTTTCCCAGTTTTTGTCAAATATTGAGCCCTTACCCAGTAGTATCTTTGTCAAATACTAGGTTATTGTATTCACTTGCTTCTATATATTGCATGCTTAAGCTGTTCCCACTGATTAATCTCTCTCTTAACCAGTACCAAATAGTTTTGATGATTACTGCTTTGTCATATAGTATACTTTGGTATATGGTAGTGCAAGGTCCCTTTCCTTCCTGTTGACTTTTCACTACTCCCCTTCAGATTCTTGACCTTTTGTTTCTACAGATGAATTATGCTTTTTTTTTTCTGGTAACCTCCTGGTAGTTTGATTGGTATGGCAATGAAAAATTAAATTAATTTATTTAGCATCATTACTTTTATTAAATTGGTTCAGTCTATGATCAATTAATATTTCTCCAATTATTTAGATTGGTCTTTATTTCCACAGTTGCACTTATGTGTATCTTGGTAGAAGATTCCCAAGTATTTGGTATAGTTTGTACATTCTGATAAGTATATTGAAAGGAAGAGCAAGTTGTGCACAGAAGATTTGCAGTTTCAAGTAAAATCATCTTTTTTGATCTACATTATAGAAATGCTTGTTTTATTCCATAAATTAAAAAGAAAATTTTAGAAAAAGTATCAAAAAATAAAAAGCAGACAGGGAAGAGATCTGAAAGCATACATTTAAAAATATGAACTAGCAATGTTCAGGAATGAACAATGAAATGGAAAAATACTAACAGCTTTCCTAATAGATATGGATAAGGTAAGGATGTTCTCTCTCCCCATTATGAAAATTATATCTATAGAAATAAAATAAGAACAAAATCAGAGATATAACATGAGTAAAGGGGTGAAAAATTATCCCTATTTGCAGATTACATTGTGGTGTAGGGAAAAAACCCTAGAGAATGAACAAAGAAACTAAGATAACAGAATCATGATAGATGGAAGCATGATTATAAATATGGAAGCATGATATAAAACAAACATAAAGATCACCATCATTTCGTCCTGACACATAGTAAGCACTTAATAAATGTTTTATGTATAGAATAACAACTAAAACTGGGAAGGAAAAAATCAACTACAGAATTCATAAAATATTTGGGAGTGAATGTATGTGAATATGTGATATATATGAAAAACTCTTTACAGAAATAGAGGTATTCAATGTTCATGGTTGGGTCATTCCAATATAATAAAAATGATACTATTACCTAAAATTTCAGATTTAGTGCTATACCAAATAAATTGAGGGAAACATTGAAGAACTAGACAAAATATAAAAAGTCTCAAAACTCAAGGGAAATAAGGAAAAAGTTACAGCATTACCAAATCTCAATCTATATCCTAAAGCAGCAGTTATCAAAATCACTTAGTACTAGTTTAAAAACAGAGAAGTAGATTAGTGTAAAAAAATAGATAAATGGGGAAAAAAAGTAACAGAAAATAGTCTAGAGTTTGATAAATTACTGGGGAGAAGAACTCCCAAGAATATAAATTACTTGGGAGAAGGGCTCCCTTTTTGATAAAAACTGCTGGGAAATCTGGAATGCAGTTTGGCAAAAATTAGGTTGACCTCATAAATTCAACCAACCAGCATTTATTAAGTACTTACTATGTATGTCTGGTAGGGGCAGCTAGGTAAGCACAGGAATAACAGTCCCGGGAGTCAGAAAAATTCATCTTTCTGAGCTCAAATCTGGCCTTAGATACTTATTAGCTATGCGACCCTTGGTAAGTCACTTAGCCCTATTTGCCTCAGGTTCCCCATCTGTAAAATGAACTAGCAAAGGAGATGGCAAACCATTCTAGTAAATTTGCCAAGAAACCCCCAAATGGGGTAATGAAGAGTCAGACACAACTGAAAATGAATGAACGATAACAGAAGTGTTTCTGGCACTGGACATATAAAGACAAAAATTAAACAGTATCTGCTCTCAAGAGGTTCGCATTCTATCTCACATCATGTACAAGATCGAAATAGACATGTGGCCTGAACATAAAAAGTCACATTATTAAAAAAAAATCAGAAGAGAATGAGATCATGTACATTGCACAACTATGGCTAGAGTAAGAATACATAACCAAACCGGAGATTAAGGAGATCAGCAAACCTAAAATAGATAATTTCAATTACAGAAAATGTAAAAGCTTTTGTATGACAAAATCAATGAAATTTAGATGAGAAGAGAAGCTGTCAACTAGGGAATATAGTCTTTATATCAAACATCTTTGTTAAGGTCTAACATCCAAAATACAAGGGGAATTAACACATATATAAAAGAACAGGAGTCATTTCTTAATAGATATGTAGTCACAAAGATAGGAATAAACAGTCCACAAAAAGATAACAAACTATTGAGAAGACTCTCAATGTTCCAACAACTGTAATGTTTTCTCTCATGCCCAGAAAACTGGCAAAAATGACAAAAGATTGTAAAGGAAAATGGTGGAAGGGCTGCAAAAAGCAGGCACGTTATATGAGTTCATAGAACTGTGAATTGGTTAAACCATTCTGGAAAGCTATTTGGAATTCAATGAAAAAAGTGAGTAAAATGTCCATACCCTTTGAGTTAGAGATTCCACTGCTTTATGTATATATTCTTAAGGAAGCAATAATAATAAGCACACAAAAATATTTCTTAAAATACTTTTTGTAGTAGCAATTACTGGACACAAATCAGTCTCTCATCACTGGGGGAATGGCTAAACAGATTATGGCACATAAATGTAATAGAATATTTTCATGCTAACAAATAACAATTTTGAATACTGAGAAGCAAGTAAGAGTTATGGTAACTGATTCAAAGTGAAGAAAAACAATATACTCAATGACTACAAAAATGTAAAATAAAACAACAACCAAATCACTGAAACTAAATGCTGTAAAATTATAATGAGTGAGGTTGGCCCTAAAAAGGAAATGTGAGAAGGCAACTCCTTCCTTTCTTTAAGAAATGGAGAACTCTGGATATGTAACATCAAAGACAATGTCAGACTTTGTTAATGTGTTAGGTTAGTTTTGCTGTACTATTTTCTCTCCTTTTCTATTTTTCTTGTGAGGGATGGCTCTCTGGGAGAAAAGATGAAATGATGCATTGGGAAATGGAGGTGATATAAACAATATTATAAAAAAATGAACTACGAGTGTGAAGAATTCAAAGAAATATGTTAAGATTTATGTAAAATGACAATGAATGAAGTAAACAGAACCAAGAAAACAATTCATGGCAACACTTTCTGTTACATATAGCAAAGTACTAGAAACTACCTCCTGACTTGGTAATGACAGGATGGAAAGGGACTGAGAAACTAGAAGGACCAAAGAAGTATTCTAAGCATGAAGGTGGCTCGGTGGATAGTTTCAGTCCTGGAATCAGGAAGACCTAAAGTTTAAAAACAGGCTCAGACATCTACTAGCTGTGTGACCTTGGGCAAGTCACTTCACCTCTCTCTGTTTCGGGCAAAATAAAGGCATCTACTTCTCAGGATGGTTGTGAGGAACAAAAGAGATGATATTTTTAAAGTGCTTCATCCAGCACATTACCTGACATAAAGTAAATGCTAGATAAATGCTTATTCCCTTTCCCCCACTAAAAAAAGAAAGGAGGAGAGAGGGGAGAAAAGGAAGTTCAGAGGGAAATATAGACAAGCAGGTCAGCTTTTCAAATAAAGATGCTGAATTTATTCTATAATTTTAAAAAGATGCTGTACATAACACTTCATGGCTTCATATAATACTCTTATTTTTTAAAGCACATGAAAATGTTAATATTCATTGGTGTTTGTCAAGTTCAGAATAACAATAAATTATTCAAAAACATAATGGCATACAAATGTAATGTGATACTATTCTGTGGAATACTTTGGTTACATCTCCAAAGTACTGGTATGCTATCTCATTCATATCGTATTCCTCAATGTAATTATTTATTGTTTCCATGATTTGTTCTTTGACCCATCAATTCTTTAGGATTAAATTATTTAGCTCTCACTTAAATTTTACTCCTTTCAAGGCCCTTTATCATAATTTTTATTGCATTGTTGTCAGGAAAGAAGAATCAGTGAACAAGGACTTATTAAGTGACTACCATGTGCCAGGCTAAGTGCTGGGGCTAGGGCAAAAGGTAGTCCCTACTCTCAAGAAGCTCATGGCCAAATGGGGAAGAAAACAAGTCAAAAACTATGTTCAAACGAAAAAGGTAGAAGGGGGCCAGTGAAAGGTGCTGACCATTAAACAGAGAATTTTATATTTGATCCTGAAGGTGATAGGCAGCCACTGGAGTTTACTGACAAGGGGGTGACATGATTAGACTTGAAATTTAAGAAGATCAATTTGACAGATGAGAGGGTGACAAATTGGAGTAGAGAGAAACTTGAGGAAGGGAGACCAACCAGCAGGTTATTGAAATAGTCCAGGAGTTGATGAGACCCTTCACTAAGGCTGTGTCAAAGGAGAGAAGAAGGTATAATCAAGAGATGTTGTGAAAATCTAGGCAATAGATTAGATATAGAAGGTGAAGGGTAGATGGTGACACCTAGGTTTTGAGCCTGGGTTACTGGAAGGATGGTGACATACCCTCAACAGTAATAGGAAAGTTAGGAAGAGACTGAAGGGAAAGATGAGGTTAGTTTGGGACTGACTATTGAAAACGAGATGTCTCTGGCACACTGAGTTTGAGAGATCCAACAGGCACTTGGAGATACAGCTGTAGGTCCAGACATACACAATAACCCAATATAGGAGAGAGTAAATCCCTAACAACTGTAACCAAATATTCAATAGGAAAAAAATATTTTCCACAAGGACTACATTACTACCTATAAGACACGAAGAGACAAACTATGAAAATAAAAGCTCTGGAGAAAAGAATTGGAAGGAGAATAGTTTAGAACAGAAAGTAGCAAACCTTATTCAAGTATCAGACTCCCTGAAAATTAAAACGAACCAAACAGAAATAATGACCAAGACAGCAAGAAATATTAGAACAAAATCAAAATATTGAAAAAAACAACAACAGAAGAAAAGGCACATGACAGATTTTTATATATATAAATAATAACTAGAAAGCAACTGAACTGGAAATCAGGTCACAGAGGGATAATTTAAGAATAATTGGACTTTCCCTCCCTCAAATTACCTTGCACTTATGTTCTGTATTCTGGGATATACATTTATATCAATATTGATTGTTTCCAAATTGCCTAAATTTCTACCTGTATCCCTACCCCTCTCCACTCCCAGAGAGTCAGCCCAGAAAATAAAGAATCTTTTTAGAGGAAAAAAAAGAGGAAAAAGAGGGGAGAAATCAACAAAACATATAATGCATCAAAAAAAAAAAAAGAAAAATACATGCAATCTTGATTGAACATGTATAGCCTATATCAAATTGCTTACTGTCTCAGGGAAAGCTGGAGGTGAGGGGGAGAGAGAGAAAATATGGAATTCAAAATTTTTTAAAAAATGAATGTTTAAACTTGTCTTTACACATAACTGGGAAAAAAATAAAATATTATCTCTTGGGAAAAAAAATTGGACTTGCTGAAAACCATGGTCACTCCAGGAGTAACCTAGTAACGTCTTAGCCTAAAACCAGAGTTCTGGATCAAAGAAAAAATGTTCCAATGAGTCAGAAAGGAGTTCAAATACAAGGAGCCACAGTCAGGATCACAGACCTGGTGACTTCTATGAATGATGAGAGGAGACAATAAAATATGTTATTCCAAAAGGTTAAAGATATGTGCTTACAACCAAGGATAACTTAACCGGTAAAGTTAAGAATAATTCTACAAGAGGAAAAAAAAAAGAACTTTTTATGGAATAGAAAACTTTCAAGTATTCTTAGTGAAAAGATGAAAGTCAAGAAGGAAGTGTTAAATGCAAACAACAAAAATCAAGATAAACCTGGAATAAGAAAATTATTTGAGCAATTGGAAGTGGCTAGAAGATGATAAAGTGCTAATATTCAGTGCCCCTTCAAAACTTTAGTGGCTTCAAAGGGTTAAATAAGGAGTTAAATAAGAAAAAACAAGGTATCTGGAGGCATATTAGTTCTCTTCTGAGGGTTTAAAGAAGGGAAAGAAAAGTGAAAGGAATATACTAGTGTAGAAAGGAAGAAAATAAAGGTGGAACTTGCTATTTCTCATAATAGAAATATCTATTTCTCACGCAGAACATGAAAAATTAATGATGGGTGGGAGAAAGCAGGTATCATATGAACCTCATTCTTAAATGAAAGGGGCAAAGGAGAGTAGAAAACACTTCCCTCTACATACACACAAAAAAGTTTGGTGTAGAAAAATGTATCATACTTGACAGGGAAACAGGCAAAGATAGGGGTGGGAGGGTGATAAAAGTCAGGATAATAACAGAGAGGAAATAGTCCAAAGCAAAAAAAACTTCCTAAATTTCTAGGTGGGAGGGTGGGGTTAGGGGATTAAAAGGAAAAAAAAAAAAGAATAATATCAAAATGGAAATTACTAAAGGGTTATCCATCTATTCTGGAATGACTGAATAAATTATGGCATACAAACATAATGAAATATTCTTCTGCTATAAGAAAAAAGACTTGCACAGAATCTTGGGCAGTATGAACTGATGAAGAGAAAAGTGAGCAGAAACAAGCATGCCCTCTACAGGAGGACATTGAGAAATCTATTAAGACAAACGACTTTCAAAGACTTAAGAAGTCTGAAAAGCAACGAACAACCATGTGTCCAGTGAAATAATCATGAAGTTTGTCACTCAGCTCCTGAAAGAACAATAGCAATAACAGAAGAAAAAGACATAGAAGGAATTAAAAGAGGGAATAAGATAATAAAACTATCTCTTTTTGCAGACTATATGATGACCTACTTGGAAAGTCTCAAAGACTCAACTAAAAAGTTAGCTGAAACAATTCATGATTTTAGCAAAGTAGCAGGATATAAAGTTCCTATATATGATGAACAAAACCCTGCAAGAATAGATAGTAAGAGGGGAAGCTAGGTGGCGCAGTGAATAGAGCACCAGCCCTGGAGTCAGGAGGACCTGAGCTCAAATCCAGCCTCAGACACTTAACACAAAAACTAGCTGTGTGAACTTGGGCAAGTCACTTAACCCCAATTGCCCTCCAAAAAACAATAAAAAAAAGAATAGATAGTAAGAGATACCCTATTCAAAATAACTTTAGACAGTATATACCTGGCATGTGAGTACACCTACAAAAACAAACTCAGAAACTATATAAACAAAATTATAAAAAACTTTTTATACAAATAAAATCAGATTTAAGTGAC
Organism: Petaurus breviceps papuanus; assembly: GCF_028583685.1. NCBI lineage: Eukaryota > Metazoa > Chordata > Mammalia > Diprotodontia > Petauridae > Petaurus > Petaurus breviceps. Next base: position 225,027 of record NW_027186452.1, on the reverse strand, counting down.
TGGAGAAATATTTAATTATTCGTGGCTAGGTGTAGCCAATATAATAAAAATGACAATTTAACCTAAATTAATTTATATATTTAATGCCATCCCAATTAAATTACCAAAAAAATTTTTTATGGAATTACAAAAAAACAATAACAAAATTCATTTGGAGGAATAAAAATTCAAAAATATCAAAGGAACTAATGAAAAGAACACAAAGGAAGGAGGTTTAGGAGTATCAGATCTTCAACTATATTACAAGGCTGTGATTATCAAAATTATCTGGTACTAAGAAATAGAAAGGTAGATCAGTAGAACAGAGTAGACATACAACTACAGTGGCAAATAAATATAGTAACCTTGTATTTGAAAAGTGTAAAGACTTAAGTTTTGGGGATAGCAATTCATTATTTGGTAAAAATTGTTAGGAAAACTAGAAAGCCGTCTGGCAGAAATTGGTCATTAGAATATCTTACACCATTTACTAAGATAAGATCAAAATGGATAAATGACCTAGATATAAGGAGAGATATTACAAGAATATTTGAAGATCATAATATATATTACCTATCAGGTTTCTGGATAGGCAAACAGCTTATAAATAGACAAGTGATAGAAAGTAGTGTGAGGGATAAAATGGATACTTTCTATAACATTAAAATAAAAAGTTTTGAACGAATAAAACAAATGTAGCCTAGATCAGAAGGAAAGCAGAAAACTGGGGGAAAAAATTAGAGACATGATTAGATCAAAGACCTCATATCTCAGAAATATTTTACATATTTGTCAAATATATCTGTCAAATCTGTAAGAGTCATTCCCTAATTGATAAATGGTCAAGGATATAAACAGGCAGTTTTCTGATGAAGAAATCAAAACAATATATAGTCATATGAAAAAATGCTCTTAAATCTTTATTGATTACAGGAATACAAATTAAAACAACCTTATTTTAAACCTATAAGATTGACTAAAATGACTGAAGGGGAAAGTGACAAATACTGAAAGATATATGGAAAAATTGGAACACTAATTCATGGTTAGTGGAATTGTGAAATGATCCAGTTTTGGAGCACAATCTGGAATTATGCCCAAACAGTTACTAAACTCCCTAGATACCTCTTTCCCTCTTTTACTTTCTACTTAATAGTATTTTGTTTTCTCTAATTACACATAAAGACAGTTTTCAACATTGACTTTTATAAGATTTTTGAGTTCCAAATTTTTTTCTCCCCCCGTTCCTCCCTAGGAGTAGTAATCTGCTCCTTTAAGCAAGTAATCTGATATAGACCATACATGTACAGTCAAATTAAAGAATTTCCACATTAGTCTGCCTATATACTCTTTGATGCAACAATACCACTACTGGATCTGTTTTTAAAGATTAGGGAAAAAGGAAGAGAACCTTTATGTTCTAAAATATTTATAGTAATTCTCTTTGTGATGGCAAAAAACTAGAAATTGCAAGGATGCCCATCAATTGGGGAATGGTTGAACAAGTTGTAGTATACCATTGTGATGGAATACTACTGTACAATAAGGGGCAGGTAGGTGGCGCAATGAATAGAGAACTGGCCCTGGAGTCAGGAGGACCTGAGTTCAAATCTGACCTCAGACACTTGACACACTTACTGGCGGTGTGACCTTGGGCAAGTCACTTAATCCCAATTGCCTTGCCTTCCCCCCTCCAAAAAAAATTACGAGCTTGACTGTTCTTAGAAAAACATGGATAGACTTGCAAAAAATAATGAAGAGCAGGGCAGCTAGGTGGTGCAGTGAGCAGAGCACCGGCCCTGGAGTCAAGAGGACCTCAGTTCAAATTCAGCCTCAGACACTTAACACAAAAACTAGCCTGTGACCTTGGGCAAGTCACTTAACCCCAATTGCCCTCCAAAAAGCAAAAATAAAATAAAATAAATAATGAAGAATAAGATGAACAGAACAAAGGACCAAGCAAACACATCCAGTGCCCGTTTCCAAAAATATAAGATTCTTTATGCATTAGGTCCATCACCTCTTTTTAAAAATTTATTTTATTCTGAACTTAAGAAATAAATTTAGCATTTCCATAACAAAGTTGAATAGAAAAAGGATGATTGTACATGAAACTGCAAATCTATTATGTATATATAATTTGCTACTCCTTTTAAATATATAATAAAGTTATCATGTAACTTCTGCCCCCTTGCTCCCAATGGCTACCATTAGGCACAAATAGGTATTTTGTGGTTAAATTTACCTAGTTTTGAGATGGGAAAGTTGAGGTCCCCCACTAGTATAGTTTTATTGTTTATTTCCTCCTGTAACTCATTTAACCTTTCCTTTAAGAATCTGGATGCTATTTGCTGCATATATATTTAGTATTAATATTACTTCACTGTCTGTAAGTACCTGTAAGGGTAATAGAATTTAAAGATCCCTTTGTATTGGCTTGGTTTTCAGGTTAAGTGTTAAGACCCAGAGCTTGTGAACACCACAAGTGGGATGCACTTGTTGATGTGACAAGAGGGGGCTGAACAGGGAGGAGCTGTTGAGAGAGGCTAGAAGAACTTTTGGAAACAGTATCGTGGAGGGAGAGAAGGGGTGGGGGGAAGAGAGGGGGAGAGAGAGACAGAGAGATGGGGAGAGAGACAGAGAGAGGGGGAGACAGAGAGAGAGAGAGAGAGAGAGAGAGAGAGAGAGAGAGAGAGAGAGAGAGAGAGAGAGAGAGAGAGAGAGAGAGAGAGAGATTGAGAGAAAGTTGCTGAAAATGAGGATTCTGAGAGAGAGAGAATTGCCAGGGGCCTGAGTTGTTGAGAGAGAGAGAACTGCCAGCCAAGGCCACCCGGACTGCTGAGGGCCAGTTGGAGCTGCCCAGGACTTTGGAGAACTGCCATCCGGAGCTGCCGAGAACTGAGGAGGCATGACTGTGGTGCTGGTATTCTGTCTGTCTGTTTTGATGTTATTTTGTCAGATTTGTTTGTTGATAGAGGCCTCAGACCTTATTGGGCTCAGGGTGATTTTACAGGCAGAAGGTGAACTGAAGAGGATGCCAGTAATGTGCATGTTTGTTATTGTGGCTTTGTTAAGCTTTGTCTTCCCAAGAAAAGAAGCGGCTGAGAACTTGCCTTGGGTCAAGATGAAAAAAAAAAAAGACCTCTCCTTGGGTAATGAATGATGTGATGTTTTATGATGTTGATATTGTAACCTAGTTGTGACCTGGGGTGGATGGCTTTTGTGCTTTCCCCTGCCCCTTGCGAGGGTGCTGGGTGGTGACTGATGGTATTGTAATTCAGTTGCGATCCAGGGGTGGAAAACTTTTGACCTTTGTACTTTGTGACTTACCATATGAATGTACTTTGTTTATGATTGGAAACTAATTTCCAATTGAGGATTTACTAAATGATTGAGTTACTCTGTATTTTGATTTTCTCATTTCTGCGAATGTTTTGCCTTAATCTGTCACTGAATAAATGTGGAGTTTGCTATGCCTATAATATGAACAATGGAAGCTGCTCTTGCTTGGTGTTAACAGTACGTCGTAGCAAAATGTAGTTTCCATTCTTATCTCTTTTAATTAGATCTTTTCTTGCTTTTGCTTTTATCTGACTGAGATCATGATTGCTACCCAGTTTCATTTTTTAAAAATTTCAACCAAAGCATAATAGATTCTTCTCTATCCCCTCACCTTTACTCTATGCGTATATCTCTACTTCAAGGTTATTTCTTGTAATAACATTGTAGGATTCAGGTTTTTAATGTTGTCTGCTATCTGCTTCCGTTTTATGAGTAAACTCATTCTATTCATAGTTAGGATTACTGTATATTTCCCTCTTTCCTACTTTCCCCTCCATTTAGCTTTTTCTTCCTCTTTTCACTCTCTGTCCCTCCTCAAAAGTGTTTTGCTTCTGATCACTGCCTCCCCACACTGGTCCTCCCTTTTATCAGCCCCACTCTGTCCACTTCTCTTCTTGCCTCCCCAAGGAGTAAGATAGATTTCTATACCCATCTGAATATTCCCTCTTTGATCTAATTCCAAGGAGAGTAAGTTTCAAGCGCCTTGCCATACCTCCTCCCACCCCCACCTTCTCCTTCAACGTAAAAGTTCTTTGTGTTTCTTATATGTGAGACAATTTACCCCATTCTACATCTCTCCTCCTTCTCTTACCCCTTAATTTTTTTGTTATTATTCCATCATAGTCAACTCAAGCTGGTACCATCAGTCTGCTCTTTCTAACTGCCCTAATAATGATAAAGTTTTTAAGAATTACAAGTATCATCTCACCATATAGGAATATAAACAGTCTAACTTACTGAATGCCTTATAATTTCTCTTTCCTGTTTACCTTTTTTTTTTTTTTGCTATTGCAAATATTTTAATAAGTGTTCTCTGCAAGGCATTTAAAACACCAGTTTGTGAGGATAAACTCCATTGGAGAGAGAGAAGACAGAATGCAGGTAAACACAGAGCTGAGGAATTTTCTTGATTTGGGGTAGGATCTGAGAGTCTACTGTTTTCTGATCAGCCTTGCGCTGCTCTGTAATCTCGTATTTCTCTTTTTCTGTGTCAAAAATCTCTCCTTCTTGGTGTCTAGGTTTACACAGCCTCTTCTTCTTGAAGTAAGCATCAGTAAGATGATTTGGAATTTTTACACCTGAAAGGTTAAGCCGGGTAGAAGTGGCAATAACAAATTGCTGATGGGTACTTCTCAGAGGAACACGGTTGATGGTCAGAGGCCCAGTCACCACTAGCAAGCCACTAGCCAGTTGCTTCAGGAAAACCACTCGCTTGCCCCTGTGGCGGCCAGTGAGCATGATCAGAACAGTACCTGGCTTGATGCTAGCTTGGAGTCTCCTCATATGATGGCTAAAGGGCTTTTTGTCATGACTTTAGCAGCTTTCTAGGCACATCCTCAGTAGGGTAATACCTAGGCATTTTGCGAATCTTTACCACTCGAGTTCCTCCATTCTTATCACCACCAACAGGCTTTGAGATAGTAGCAGGCACTTTTTCTTTCTTCTTCCTTTCAATCCGGGTTTTTGGGGCAGTGTATTTCCACTTGTACATGGCTCTCCAGGAATACAATGCAGACCTGGAGTATCTACCAATCCCTCGGGCCAGGACTGGGTTCCGACTGCAATGCTTTTGAGGCTTTTTGACCTTCTCAGCTACATCTTCCTTTTTGTTCTCTTTTTTTTTCCTTTTTGACCTTCTTTTCCTTGGGTGGCTTTTTGTCCTCCATCTTGAGAGACGGGAAAGAGCCCTGTTTACCTTTTTATGCTTCTTTTGAGTCTTGTATTTGAAAGTCAAATTTTCTCTTCTGCTCTGCTTTTTTCATCAAGAATGCTTGAAGGTCCTCTATTTCATTGAAGTCCATTTTACCTCCTTAAGTATTATACTTAGTTTTGCTTCATAGGTGATTCTTGTTTGTAATCCTAGCTCCTATGCCTTCTGGAATATTGTATTCCAAGCACTCTGATCTTTTAATGTAGAAGCTGCTAAATCTTGTGTCAACCTGACTGTGGTTCCATATTATTTGAATTGTTTCTTTCTGGATGTTTTTAATATTTTCTTCTTGACCTGAGAGTTTTGGAATTTGGCTATAATATTCCTGGGAATTTTCATTTTGGGATCCCTTTTAGGAGGTGATAAGCATATTCTTTCTATTTCTATTTTGTCCTCTGAATCTAAGATATTAGGCAGTTTTCCTTTATAATTTCTTAAAAGATGATGTCTAGGTTCTTTTATTGATGATGCCTTTCAAGTATTCCGATAATTTTTTATTTTTTGCCTTTTGGAGGACAATTGGGGTTAAGTAACTTGCCCAAGGTTACACGGCTAGTTTTTTTGTGTGGGTATTAAGTGTCTGAGGCTGGTACTGAACTCGGTTCCTCCTGACTCCAGGGCCGGTGCTTTACTCACTGTGCCACCTAGCCGCCCCTCCAATAATTTTTAAATGATCTCTCCACAATCTATCTTCTAGGTCAGTTATTTTTCCAATGAGATACTTCACAATCGATTTTATTTTTTCATTCTTTTGATTTTGTTTGTTTCTTAAATGTCTCATGTAGTCACTAGCTTCCAATTGCCCAATTCTAATTTTTAAGGAATTATTTTCTTCAGTGAGTTTTTGTACTTTCTTTTCAATTTGGCCAATTCTACTTCTATGGAGTTGTTTTCTTCTGTGAAGTTTTGTACCTCCTTTTCCATTTAGTCAATTCTGCTTTTTAAGAAGTTCATCTCTTCAGTGGATTTTTGTGTTTCTTTGACCATAAGGTCTATTCTGTTTTTAAGGTTATTTTCTTCAGTAATTTTTTGTGCCTCCTTTACCACGTTGTTGACTCTTTTGTTGCATTATACTCTCATTTCTTTTCCCAATTTTTCCTCTACCTCTCTCATGTGATGTCTGTAATCCTTTTTGAACTCTTCCAGAAATTTTTTTTGGGGGGGGGCAAGCTGAGACCAATGTCTTCTTCCAAATTTGTGTTTTAATCTTCCCTTTCCCTATTGTTGTCTGCTGATTTTTCCAGTCTATTTCTTGACTTTTAACTTGATGTTAAAGATGGACTCTGCTTTCAGGGTAGAGGGTGTATTGTCTCAAACTTCAGATTTTTTTATGCTGCTGTTTTCAGAGTTCTGAAGTCAGTTTACAGCTCTTCCAGGTGGTATGATCTAAGGAGAGGTGTGGTCACTGCTCTTTTCATCTGTGCTCTGGTCTGTGGGCAACCCAGAGGCACTCTTTTCCACCCCAGAACCGTGAACTCAGTCTGTTCTTGCTCTATACTATGGTACTAGGGCTTGGAACCACGTATGAGCAATGAAAGAGTCCTGCTCCCAGTGTTAGCAAAGGTTCCCCTGTAATTTCCTTCTGACCAGTTATCTGATTGACCCCCTTACTGACTGTTGGCTTAGAGTTCCAGAAAATGCTGACATAGATTCAGTCACCCCCAAGACCTGCTGCTGGCTTGCTGGGGTATGGCCTGGGCTGACTGCACTTCACTGTTATCGCAGCGAGGCAGACCTTTTTAATGTCCTTCAAGTTAAACTGGACTGGAAAACTGTTTCCTCCTGTCCTTTTGTTGGTTCTGCTGCATCAGAATTCACTGAGACATTATTTTAAAATTATTTGGAGGAGAATCCTTGCTTGTACTCTGCCCTCTCAGCTCCACCTTTCCTGATCTTCACTCTTAAGAGTCATTTGCTATATGTATTTTATCCCTCATGGCTAGAATGCCCTAGCCCTCTAAGTTGTACCTGAAATTCTTTCCTTCTTTCACGTTCCATGAGAGATGCCATGTTTTCCCTTACATCTTTTCTTACTTCTTCCCCTCCCTCAACTAAAAGTGATTTTTCCTGACTCAAAATTTCTCATTATATTTTGTCCCCAGATCTTTTTTACACTAAGTATAATATTTAATTTATCATAGCAGAGTTATGTGCATGTATAGCTTTGCCTATTACAACATAAGATTTTGAGCTTTAAGAGAGATCATGGGAGTCATCTTGCCTCCTCTTCTTCATGATGAGGAAAGTGAAGCCCCGATAGAATATGAGACTTGCTCATGGTCACATAGATAATAAACTGAAGAATTACGATTCAAGCCTAGATACTGACTCCAAATCAAAAGCACTTTCATATGGAATCATGGTGTTTCCTGCCAACTTGACTGTGGGTCTTCTAAGTGCCAAAGAGAAGCCCTGAGGACCTAAAGCATTTTCTCGTTTTTAAAAGATTAATGTTATAAAGACACATAGTGCCAGGGGGTGAAACAACTTGAAAAAGTAGAGTTATAAAGACTGTTGGGAGCTGAAAGGGACTTTAGATAGCTTCCAGTTCAACCTTTCATTTTAACACATAAAAAAAACAAAGGGACAATAACAGGAATAAAGAAGAAGACTTACTAAATATTTATAGTCAAGAGATAACTGACAGGACTTGGCAGTTAGATCTTGGATATGAGGGAGACAGAAATCAGATGGCACTAAAAAAAGATATTTGGGCAATGGCTGAACCACAGACAGAAATAAGTCAGTAGTAGGAGTAGGTTTGATGGAGAGAAAATATAGACAAATGTTACTTTAGATAGCTTGATAGTTTCCATATTCATTTGGCAAGTACTTATTGGGTTTCTACCATGTGAAAACTTGTGGTAGGCTTTATGGGACTATATATACTAAAACTGAGTGAGAAACTAATATTCACTATCCTTTAGTTCATTTCAAAGCAACCATTTGCATGAGAGACACAAACTATGAATTTCACAATGCATCAGAAGTTTTTCTGATCTAGTTCCTTCTACTATATTGTTTATGAGAAATACACTTAAAACAAAGATTCATAAAGAATAATATGAGGGGCTTGAGCAGGACATATTATGCTTTAGGTGAACTCAAAAAAGCAGTAGCAGCCTTCAGTATGTCAGACATTGTTAGAAGAAAAAAACTACATTATACTTAAAAGTCTCACAGACAATGAAATACTTTTATTTCATACATATGCACAAAATTCCAAAGCAACTAAATAATTAAAGAAAAAGTTAATAAAATTACAGGCAATGCTATGATAGTCCTGGACCACATCCTGACCTAGACAAATCAAATAAGAAAATAAACAAGAAAGAACTAGGGAGGGGCGGCCAGCAAGGGGTGGCTCAGCAAGTAAGAGCACCGGCTCCAGTGTCGGGATGACCTGGGGATCAAATCTGGGCTCAGATACTTAGCACCACACCCAGAAATAACTGGCCATGTAACCTTGAGGAAGTTACTTAACCCCAATTGCTTATAAAAAAAAAAAAAGAAAGAAAGAACTAGGGACCTGAATAGAATTTGAAAAAAGTTAGCTATTATAATTCTCTGGTGACCAATGAAAGGGAATAGAAAGAAATACATATTCCATAACTACATAAGTGACCTTTAGAAAAATTTTCCAAGAAGGCATAAAAAACTCTCATAGAAAAATGCAGAAAAATCACAAATATTAAATATACTCTCACTGTTATTTCCTCTACCCCATATTCAATGTTGCCAGGTCCCATCAGCTCCACCTTAGTAACATACTAACATGCCCCCAAGGGCAACTAGGTGGCACAATGGATGGAGCACTGGGCTTGGAATCAGGAAGACATCTTTCTAAGTTCAAATTTGGCCTCAGACCCTTAATGGCTGTGAGATCCGGGCAAGACCCTTAACCCTGTTTGTCCATCTGTAAAATGTGCCAGGGAAAGAAATGATACCTTTGCAAACACCACCACCCGAACATGGGGTCATGAAGAGTCAGACACGATTGAAATGAACAAACAACAACAAAAACACACCTCCGTTCTCTCATCTCATCTCAGTCACCACTCTGGTATAGGCAAATCAATCACTGAAGCTGACTAGCGAGTTGTAAAAGGACTGACTTGCCTAGGCAAGGGATTGAGCTCAGTTGAAGTTATGTAACATGAACTTGATGTGGACTTAGGCAGCACAATTTTGTGACTTTCTCCAACCTCATTCAGCAGCATATGTGAAGCAGTGAAGATGGTGGAGGGTAGAAGTGATCCAAGGCTGAGGGTTGACAGCACAAGACTGGTGATATGACAAGGAGGTCAGAGACTCAGAGAGGGAAATACAAAATTAAACGGCCTCACCAAGGGATCAAGATGGACAGGGGAGGGGAAGGAAAAGAGTGTAGCTAGTGCAAGGGTTGATAGCCTGCGAGAGAACTGAGGGGTGGAGGTATTGGAGGTCATGCAGATAAAAACAGAGGTTGGGGTTCCAAGACAGAGGGAGAGGGGGACAACGATTTGTAATCAGACAAGGGAGTTTCAGAATTTGTGGCAAATTTATGTGTGTCAGTGTAACAGCAAGCACCCTAGCATACCCAGGATGGCGGCTACCACAGGTTCTTAGATCTGCTTCTCTAAAGGAAAGCAACTCAAAATGGATTAACAATCTTACCTTAATCAAACATATGTCATTTACCTAGTTCGGAGAAAAAAGGTCAGCACCCCAAACTTCAGAGAATACAGAGGTTACAAGCAGACAAAAAATACAGAGAAACAGATCAGCAGACATGCCTCCAGCTGTCTGACCATTACATCCATACCTAGTTAATTACCAGAGAGGGAAGCACCAACATCTGGGTTTTCAAAGCTGGGGGGCTGAATGGCTGCACAGAGTCTCATCTGGTCAAATCACATGACTCTTCTCAAAGTGAGCCCCAAAACAATATATAGCCTTCTCCTAGCTCAGAGAATGTAACAACCCTCTTGACCCACTGCCCAATCACAAAGTAACAAGGTGTGGGCATTCCTGAAAAACAAGCCTCCTGTCCACATGACCATATTCAGCCTATTAGGAAGCAGAGTATATTTTCAAATCAGGGAAGGTTCTCATAGACCCTTACGCCTATCAAAGGTCTGAAGGGCGGGGAAGATCTTCAGATTCCCATTCCCATAACAGTCAGCAAGATCAAGAGCACAGCCAGCTTTCAGTGTGGCTAAAGTTTGGTGGAGGCACAGGTCATGAGAGATAAGTAAACTGAGGAGCTGTGAGTTTGAAGGAGCATCAATGTGTATGTTGAAGTCCCCTAGTATGAGGGCAGCAGTTAAGGAGGGGAGAAAGACTGTGAGTCAGGCACTGAACTCACTAAGGAAAGAATGGGAATGTCCCACAGGACAGGATATAAGAGCTACAAAAATTTCTATTGTGTGGCAGATCTGGTCTGAGTAAACCTCAAAAGAGAAGAGATAACTGAGTGATGGTAGTAGAAGGAAAGCCTAGAGGTGGCAATGGGGAGCAAGGAGTATTTCAACTATCCTAGCTTAATTGGTGAGTTAGGAACAATTAGTGAAATTATTTGTTTTTGCAGCCCAGCACCTACCATAGTGCCTGGCACTTAATAAATGCTTGACATGATCTGCCAATGTGTTCTGGCAGAACCTTGGAGAACCTATGGTTACCTCAATACCATGGTGAGGCTTCTTGTTAGGTCTTCATATGGTAATTGTACACTATTAAAGTTTAGAAAGGATCTATACTCTGAGCTGACCCTGAAAGTATTTGTTCATTTGTTATGAAAAAGCCAACACACAAAGAAAGGTAGATGATTTAGGAGTGGAACTGATCTACCCCTTCATTTTGCAGGCAAGGTCTATATCTTAGTGAAGATGTTTTTGAAGTCATTTTAGGGACTTTTCCTTGGACCAAGCAAAATATTACACTTAACAACTGAGGAGCATTAACATGTTACTGACAGACCACTATTATTTCTTTAAAGTTCATATGAAGTGGTCTGAAAAGACTGAAGACGAAACATACCTTTTGCTTCTCAGTAGACAGGTGGTAGATCAGAGGTATACATTTTTTATTCATGACAAATATATGGATTTTATTTGACTGTACTCATTTGTGGGTTTGGTTGGAGGGTGAATGGGAAGTGACGGATTTTTTTAAAAAAGGAAAGAGAACCACTAAAACATTTTTTTGAAAGACAGGAACATGGTAATTTTGTTTTTGTTAAAGATTCAACTACAAAAATTTACAACTGCTCAGAGGCTTTTTCCTAACCTAGAGCAAATAAAAGTATGACAATAGGGTGGCTAGGTGGCACAGTGAATAGAGCACTAACCCTGGAGTCAGGAGGACCTGAGCTCAAATCCAGCCTCAGACACTTAACACTTACTAGCCGTGTGACCTTGGGCAAGTCACTTAACCCCGAGGAACCATAGAAGCTGAGAGCCAGCTCCAAGTCAAGCTGAAAGAAAACTTTACTTGGATACTGTGTACTGACTGAGAAGATTATGATTTACTGTGACCTAGGGGAACAGAATAACTTAGACCTTTGTACTTTGTGTCCCTTAAGGAGGCAAGCCTCCTTAGGAATGACTGAATTAAGGACTTAATAAATGATTGTACTTTGTTGAAAACTATTGTGACCACTGGTGAAAACTATGTGGCCATTTTAGTGATAAGTCACTGTGAATGCTATTTTTTAATTTTCTGTTTAACACTGTGAATACTGTCCCTTGATTTACTGTAAATGTTTTGCTCTGATTTGTTATTGAATAGAGTGTTCACCATACTATGTAATCAGAACCTTGAAAGCACAGCAGTCATTCTCTGGAAAGCTGCTCCTGCATGGCTTTTCACCCAAAGAAAGATGAAAAGGAATCATATGCTAAGAAATATTTACAGCATCTTTTTTTGTAGTAGCACAGAACTGGGGAATGGATGAGTGGATAATGTAATATGAATGTAATGGATTGCTATTACACTATAGGAAAAGATGGACAGGACTAACTGAATGCTTAAAACCATGGCTAGTCCTCTAGAAAAAAGATGGGGAAAAGGCAAAAATTGGAATACATGAAATGAAGTACATGAATCTTTCACTTCTTTTCATCTATCAACCCCTTGGGATGTCTCCCGTCTCTTCAACTCTTCCTTTACCCCAGTCTCTGAGAATCAGGTAGCCCTTCTTTTACAAGGTCAACACATCTGGCCTTGATTCCATCTCCTCCCATTTCACTCTTCTTCATCTTCAATCACGCCCATTTATTGTTTCTTTCCTTGCTGCTTACAAACATGCTTGTCTCCCCCACCCTTAAAAAATCTTTACTAAGGGGCGGCCAGGTAGCACAGCGAGTAAAAGCACCGGTCCCAGTGTCCAGTGTCGGGATGACCTGGGATAGAATCCGGGCTCAGACACTTAGCACCTACCCAGAAACACCTGGTTGTGTAACCTTGAGCAAGTTACTTAACCCCAATTGCTCATTAAAAAAAAATCTTTATTAGACCCTATCTCCCTCTAGCTATCATTCTCTCCTCCCTTTCTCAGTCAAATTCCTAGAAAAACCTACTTATATTATACTTATATTTTTGTTGTCTCCACTTCTCATTGCAATCTAGCCTCAGTCCATTCTCTCCAACTTACAAATGATTTTTTAAAAAATAAAATGATTTGTATCAATAGTTTATTTTTACACTGCTTGTATCACTCCCACCCCCCCCCAGCCAAATGATTTCTTAATTTCTAGCTCTGATGATCTTCTCTCAGTCTTCATACTTAATTTCTCTGCAGAATGACACTGTTGATCACCCTCTTCTCTTAGATACTCTCTCTGTTGGGTTTTCATGACATTGCTCTCTCCTGGTTCTCTTCCTACTTGTCAGGTCTGTCATTTTCAATCTCTGTACCCTAGGGCTCTCTTGGAGTCTTTTTCTCTATATATACACAGTCTTTGTGACCACATTAGTGCTCGTGGAAATGGCTCATAGCTATACCTATCTATCTAAACTACAGTCTTTCTCCTGACACTGAACTACTTACTGGGTATTTCAAAATGAATGTCCCAAAGACAAGTGAAATTCAATATGAACAAAATAAACCCCACTGTCTTTCATTCTAAAATCCATTCCGAACCTTTTCTAATTTTCTTGAACATAACACTGTCTCCTTCCATTCTACCAGGTTTACAATTTCAGCACTGCTCTAGACCCTTAACTCTCCCTCACTCCACATATCCAATAAGTTACCAAAATTTCCCTTTCCTACCTCCCTGACATCTCATATCCATTTCTTTCTTGGAAATCACATGGCCATTACATTAGTTTAGACTCTCACCATCTCTCATCTAAACTACTTTAAAGTCTCCTACTTGGTTTCCTGGTCCTAAGTCTTTCCCCATTCTAACATATCTTTTCCATATAATGATTCTTCTTACGGTGCAGGTCTGACTCAAACTCAGTGGCTTCAAACTGCCTCTTAGATAAAATATAAACTCTTGTCTAGCTTTAAATCCCTGTGATAACCTGATCTCACCTTACTTTTCCAGCTTCACTATGTGTTGTACCTCCTTCCTATGGCTCTCTGGTCTAGCCCAACTGGCTTCTTGTTATCCCTTACACATGGTACTCTATCTCTCGTCTCTGTGCTCTTGCACTGGCTGTCTCCCGTGCCTGGAATGTCTTCTACCTCATCTCTGGGTCATACAATCCCTGTCTTCTTCCAAGGCTCAGCTTAAGTACTGCCTTCTTCTACATGAACTTTCCTGACTCCCCAACTCCCTGTCCTAAATAATCTTGTATTTATTTTGTTTATACTCTATGTGGGTGTTGTCTGTCCCTACAGAATGTGAACTCCTGGAAAGCAGGGATTACTTCACTTTTGTCTTTGTACATCCAGTGCCTAGCACGGTGTCTGGCACATGTAGACAAGAACGGCTTGATGACCAATTGTGCTTCCCTTTCTCCCTCTTCCTCTTTCGTAAAATGAGGATCACCGTAACCACAGTGCTTTGATTAGAATGCGTGCTCCTTGAGAGCCGGGACTAATTTTCACCTTTCTTTGTATCCTCACGGCTTACAATGCCCAGCACACTAGAAACGCTTAACCTACCTCACAAAACTGTGTTGAAACTAAAGTGAGATAACAGATGTAAAATGTTTTGCAGGTGGAAGGTGGAATAAAGCATACATTTTCAGACATGACCAATGTTTTTATTTGTTTGCCTGATTGTATTTATTTCTTACAAGGTAGAATTCTATATATATGCAGGTGAGAAATACAGAAACCAGAGTCAGGGGACCCATGACAGAAAGTATTTGAATGAAGATCAATGGAAATGGAAATAGAAATAATAATGCCATGGACATATATTACTGAAATTTTATGGAGAAGATTAAAATAAATGAAATGTTTGGGAAACAGAAACCTGGCATGCAAGCATAATACAGTGGTGAGGAGGGACTTCCACTAACCAGACATGTGGTAGAGCTTTCTGTTCCCAGCAGAACAATTAATAATTTCTTAGCTGGCCTTAATAGTAATTTTATTCTTCAAGAAGGGAAATTACAAGGGCGCAGCTAGGTGGCACAGTGAATAGAGCACCAGCCCTAGAGTCAGGAGGATCTGAGTTCAAATCTGACCTCAGACACTTAACACAAAAACTAGCCATATGACCTTGGGCAAGTCACTTAACCCCAGTTGCCCCCCAAAAAGCAAAAAAAAAAAAAAAGGGAAACTACTTGGGTCAGCTAGGTGGTGCAGTGAATAGAGCCCAAGCCATGGAGTCAGGAGGACCTGAGTTCAAATTTGACCTCAGACACTTGATCACACTTACCAGCTGTGTGACCGTGGGCAAGTCACTTAACCCCAGTTGTCTTGCCTTCTCCCCCCCCCCCCAATAAAAAGAGAAACTACTAGATATGTTCCTCATCAATAAGAAAAAATTTGTTACTAGAAGAGAAATTGTAGGAGGGGGAGAAATGACTATTTTCGAAATTTGTAAGACAGAAAGAAAAGAAAGCTGGGCATGGTGGCAGAGACTTCTTGTACATTTACCCCATGAACCTCGACTCCCTGTGAAATGAAGAGACTACACTAGGCTATCTCTGCAGTAATATTTTATAAATATGAGTTGTTTTTTAAAAAAATATATGCCATAATTTACAAAACATTTAAACTAAAAACTAAAGTGCAAGCTGTTCCCCCTTCTCCCATCCCACTCAGAACCCACCCTTTGTTATTTATGGGGAAAAAAAGCAAGCCAGCCGCTAATCTCAAACAAAGTATCAAGAAAAAAGAAAATGTGTAAGATTTAATGAAGTCTTTTCTTTTCTGTGCACTAATAAAGATGGTATGCTATTTATGGACTCCTCTGATTATACTATGCATCCCCTTCTAGATACAAACGTCCTCAGTAAACACCATAAACTACATGTACGTCACTGGAGGACCAACCCAGCGAACTCTGAAGAGGCTGGTCATCAGGATGGCATCAGGGGATACATTCTTCTGCAGCAGCAACTCTATTAAATGCTTGAGTGGCTGGCTGCAACATGTGCATTTGTTTGGAGACTGAAGGAGAAAAAGGTGCTTATTCATAATGCCAAAATCAAGAATCTTTATGGTACTGAAGTAAATATTTTTAAAAAGTCATATAAATTATGGAATCTGTCAGGGGATAACTGTTACTTGTATTGATTCATTAAGAAAAAAGTCTTTAAGGCAAAACTTAATTGCAACAAATTATACATGTATACTTTGGTCAAGGCAATTCGATTGTACGGCTAAAAATAGGTTTCCTGGTGTTCTGATGTCCACACCTTAACTTTCATCCTAAGACTACAGGGACAGAATGACTTTTTAAATAGCAAACAAGTGAAGTAGGAAGATAAATGAGTAAATATGTAAAACTCTTACTTTATAATGTGCCCATAAGTATTCTAAAATGCCAAAACTGGATACAATTTAATTTCACCCATGAGACAACTACAAATCAGTATAATCACTTCCTTAATGACCATTAGACTATTATAATGTTTCAAGTATACAATAAAACTAATCTTCGTAAAATTTTAAGAATTTTTACAAATTCAACTTGT
The DNA here is from genome assembly GCF_028583685.1 of Petaurus breviceps papuanus. Lineage (NCBI taxonomy): Eukaryota > Metazoa > Chordata > Mammalia > Diprotodontia > Petauridae > Petaurus > Petaurus breviceps. The sequence goes on along the minus strand of NW_027186452.1, from coordinate 208,691 downwards.
CTGACTTAAGACATTAAGTAATGTCATACTGAAAAAAATGTTAAGTATGATTTAACTTAACATTTAATTAATTAATAATTTAATTAACATTTATTAATGTTAAAAAAAAAGAAAAAAGAAAAAAAAAGCCTTTTCCAATTTACTATTCACAGAACTTCATGCTTATTATCCTATCATCAACAATTATTTTCAGCTAAAAAAAGTACCAGGCCATTTATAGCAAACAAAAGCACTTAGGATTTTTTTCTCTGGTTTTCACAAGTATGGTAACACCCAAGATCTAACCATTATCTATAACTTCCTTAATCAAGAATACTGACATTTCTCTTATCTGATCATAACCTTCTATTTACATGATGCTGAAGGAACTGAAAGAAGTTCACAACTGTGCTGATTAGACACACTATAAATTCATGTTAGCCAACTTCAACTGGACCCTCACTGTAGTAAGGGAATCCTTTGATTCCTTAATGAGTTCCTATCTCACTTCTTGCTATTTAATTCTTCTCTCTCCTCAAACCTTCTATACCTTCCTCTCTCCCCATTCGCTAAGCTGAGAATCTTACCTTTTTTACTTTACTGAGAAAATTGAGGTTATTTGCCCTCTTCTTTCTTTCTCTTCATGCCAAACCCCTTGAAATCATCCCTTATTCTCTCCTCCCCACGTCCCTACTCTCTCAGAAAAAGGTGGCTCTCCTCCTTGCCAGCAACAGTTCTTTATCTGTGCCCTAGCTCCCATCTCCCCTAATCTTTTCCAGCAGACTGCACCCTCCATCATCTCTCCCACTCTTTATTCTTGTCTCTATTACTCTATTTCAAACTTCTCTACTGCCTTCAGATATTCCCAAGTCTCCCTATCCTTAAAAATAACATTTGATAGACTTTACCATGTCCTCAAACTATCTCTCATTCCTTTCTCAACCAAATTCCTAGGAGAAAAAAATTATCTAGACTTGTTGCCTCCACATTTTCTCTCATTCATCCATTGGCAACCTTGCTTCCACCCTCATCACAAGACAAATGGTCCTCCAAAATAACCAACAATCTCTTGTCAAATCTCATCTTTTCTAAGTCCTAATTCTTTTCAACCTATTTGCTTCATTTGACACTGTGGCTCATACTCTCCTATATTCTCTTCAGTTTTTGTAACAGTGCTTTCTCCAGGTTCTGTTTGACCATTCCTCCTCAGTCTCCTGTTGCGGGCTCACCACCTACACCATGCCCCAAAATTATGGTGGTGCTTATGGTGTACCTGAAGACTTTCTTAAGGTCCTCTTCTCTCTACACATTTTCTCTTCACAATCTCATCAGCTCTCAGGGGTTTAATTAACTATGCAGACGACTCTCAAATCAACATCTCTAGCAACAGCTTTTCCCTGGAGCTTTGATCTTGTATCACCAATTGCCTGATGGACATTTCAGATAGGATCCAAGTTCAAAATGTTCAAACTGAGCTCATTATCTTTGCCCCCAACCTCACTGTTCTTCCACACCCTCTATTTCTACTGAAGGGACCACCAGTTTTCTAATATTCTAAGTATCTCCTAGGATAATAGGGGTTTTATCATCAACTCCTCCCTCCCTCTCATTCCACATCTCTGATCAGTTGTAAGATTTTGCTGTCTCTACTTCCACCACACCTCTCAAGTCTGATCTCTTTTCTCTATTGTCATAGCCAAGCACCTTCACCTTAACTTTGGGCTCTCTTCATCCCTCGACTATATTATTACAACAGCCTCCTGCTCAGGTTGCTCTCTCTCCGCGCCCCCCCCCCCTTTCGTATGATGAACAAGGTCACATCCTAAATATAAGCCTCATATGTAAAATTAGGGAGCTAGACTAGGTGATCTTTGAAGTTCCTACCAGTTCTAAACATATGATCCTATGATCTGTAACCAGTGGACATCATAATACTTGTATCAAAAAGTTTGAAGAGTTGTGAGGAAAGTACTTTGTAAGTTTTAAAGTACTACATAAAGGTGAGCTGTCATTGTTATCTCTCCAAACAGTTCACAATTCTGCAGTACTGTAAGGTTTATGAAGCACGTTCTTCCCAATAACCATGTGCAGTAGGGAGCGTCTAAATGAGAAGGTATTATTAAAAAAAAAAAATAGGGTGGCTAGGTGGCGCAGTGAATAGAGCACCGGCCTCAGAGTCAGGAGGACCTGAGTTCAAATCCAGCCTCAGATACTTAACACAAAAACTAGCCCCATGTGACCTTGGGCAAATCACTTAACCCCAATTGCCGTCCAAAAAGCAAAAAAAGGAAAAAAACATCAACCTTACATATTCCAAAAATATTATTTTAGCAAGTATTAACACCCATTAGCTATTCCTTCCTCAATATGGTTTGAGTAGAATGTGTATACAAGTACTATACTGAGGTATTCCAAAGTAAATATTATCTTTATTTTGAGGTGCTTATTTAGTCAAGCTAGTGAGGGATAGCATGATGGTGGAAATGGATCCTGAAAGAATTTTCTTTCCTACACATAATACATTTTTCATGAAAAAAGCAGGCATTATTTTTGTTTTCTTACATGAATATATACATATATATATACATCTATATCAATCTATATGAAAACAAAGTTCTACTTAACTTTCAAACCATTAATAAATAAGTAGTCTGTTAGCACTAACCCAGAAAATTTTCTATAATCCTTACAGAATCTTAAAACAATTTGGCAGAACTATTTACAAATGTCAAAAGACTAAAATTTAGTCAACAATTATGAGTTAGTTACAAGTACTTAGCACAGATTTTTAAAAAAACTATAGATGCATGACAGTAAAATTTCTTCTTTGAGAAAACAAATTTATGAATTTCCATTGTTCTTACAAACCACCAATGAATAATCTTAAATTTTCCTTAATAATCCACTTTTGTCCACAGTGGAAAAAAAAAAGAGAAGCAACCAAAAAATCCCTTACTTTTCTCCTTAATGTTGTTTTTAATGAAAACATCTACAATACACTTATGACTATATTTTCATCTTTAGTAGCTATTCGACTTTTACCTACTTATGAAACATTTTTGTTAAAATAAGTTTAAATTATAATATAAATTAGAGAAATATTTTAATTCAGTCTAAAATAGAGATTGAAAGAAGGAAGTTTTATGAAATACAAAAAGAATCACAAATGATAGGAAAAGATCATTAATATTCTTTTTTCTTTCCCCTAAAAGATAAACATTAACAAAATAAAAATAACAAAAAGTACCTTTTAAAGCTGGTAGTTTTTGTAGTTCTCTGTTATTGCTAACATTAAACCTTGAATTACTTAGGCGTTTTTCTTTCTTCACTACAGGTTGTGGAGCAGGTAGTTTCATTTTAGACAATGATGTTTGGGAAGGAATAATGCTGTTTTTCCTGTTAGAAATCTGTTTTCAAGATAAAAACAAAACAAAAATACACGTTTAAAAGCTGTTCTTGTACTTTGAAGCACAAAGATTCAGAAAATTTTTTAGTTAGACTGTCTCATTCCTTTAATAATTATTTCACTATACTCCAAGTTAAACATTCTCTTCTAAGGACTACTGTTTGCACCTCTACTTTCAACCACTCATGATTTTCAAAAAAGTGCTTACTTATTTTGCAAAACCTTTTATTGAGCCCCCTGACAAAACCCTTTTATCAGATAAATATGGTTTCTGATATCTAAACCAGAGAGAAATAAGGCAAAGAATAAACCACACTTGCTAATGATACTGATTTTGCATACTGATGCAAAAAATTTAAAGAAAATATTAACAATGAGAATAGTAATATATCCAAAAAAATTATTTCATGACCAACTTTACTGATACTAGAAAGGCAATGATGATTCAATATTAGGAAAACAATTATCAAGAACAAAAATCCAAGGTTTATATAGGCATAGAAATGTCTGACAAAATAATGCTTTATTTTATAAACAAATTTTATAAACAAAATTATGGTTAAAACCCTAAAAGTTACAGATATGGGAGGATCCTAATTTTAATAGGATCAAAGGTAAACATCTAAAACCAAAATCTAATTATCTGTGGGGGTTTCTTGGCTTTGCTGTTACCTTCTCCAGCTCATTTTACAGATGAGGAAAATGAGGCAAACAGTTAAGTGACTTGCAGAGGATCACAGTTTGTAAGAGTCTGAGATGGGATTTGAACTCATGAAGATTAATCTTCCTGATTCCAAGCTCAGTGTACCACCTAGCTGCCCTGAATGATGTAGCAGGATATCAAATAAATCCACAAAAAGAATCAGTACACAACACTGTAGTAATAAAAAGGGGGGGGGGGGGCAGTGTGCTATGGTGGCTAGCAAGCTGGCTATGGATTCAAGACCAGAGTTTAAGCCCCACCTCTGATAAAATTGGTTTTTAGTAAATACCTCCCGGTATTTAGCCTTTCAGTGCCTCAGACAACCCTCTAAGAATAAAAGTTGCAGGAGACTATCAATAAACATTCAATCAACCAGCATTTATTAAGTACCTATGCCCGTGTCAGATCTTTTTTAGTAAAAAAAACTGAGGCAGTGAGGGGGGGCAGTGGATAGAGCACTGGACCTGGAGTCAGGAAGACCCGAGCTCAAATCCAGCCTCAGATACTCACTAAGCTATGTGACCTTGAACAAATCACTTCACCTGTTTGCTTTAATCCACTAGAGAAGGACATGGCAAATCACTCCAGTAACTTTGCCAAGAAAATTCCATGGATAGAATGTCTGTGGTGAAGTTGGACATTAACTAAATGACTAAACAACAACAAATGTGCCTGGCACAGAGAAGACCAAGACAAAAAATGAAAGAGCTCAAGTCCTTGAAAAGCTTATGTTCTATCAGGGTAGCCGATGTGTATGGGTATTTATGTATAGAATTATATATATATGTATATATATTTATTTCTATATATATTCTAAAAAATGAATACAAGGAAGAGAGGGAAGGAGGATCCTAAACGTGGAGGGGAGGGCAGGAAGCAAGGATTCATGAGGAAGGCGGTACTTGAAGAGCACTTTGAAGGAAGAGAGGGGTTCTATGGTGTGGAGATAAAGTGCTTTCCAGTTAGGGGGGATGGCCAGTACAAAGGCATAAACATGATGATAGTTTAAGTCTGGATCAAAAAAAAAAAAAACCAAACCAGGGAGAAAATGATAGAAACTTCATACAAAGTATCAACAGAACATATAAAATTTCTGGGAGTTACTCTTCCAAGACACATTTATAACTCCTATAAACACAACCACAAAATTCTCTGAACAAAAATAAAGGCAGAAATTTATTCTTCATGGCTAGCTCATGTACCAATAAAATAAAATTACTATATTAAATTAATTTACAGATTTAGTACTAAGTTGAAATGCCAAGGAATTAAACTTTACAGAACTAGACAAAATAAAATTCATTTGTAAGAATAAAATCTTTTAGAATCTCAAAAGGAAATAATGAAAAATGCAAGAATAAGGAGGGCATAGCACTAATAGGTCTAAAACTATAATAAAGTAGTAGTCCTCAAAAATATTTGGTGCTATTTTAAAAACAGATCAGCATTTATTAATTACATACCATGCAAGGTTGTCCTTTGTTTTCAAAGAGGACCATGACACCAGGGAGGTGATGCCATGATGTACACATGAATTGGATTTAAGTGAGGTAGGGCTGTGCAAAGTCAAAAGCCAGACTTTCTTCTCCTCCAGAACCATCTGGGTTCAGTGGCAACATATAAATCAGGATGACTGGAGATAGCCCTGGATACAGTGGGAGAACTTGGCCTTTTTAAGCTAAGGTTTTTAACAGGTCTCAGTTTGACAGAGACAACGCCCATGCCCATTCGGTGATTAAGGTAGGCAAGAAATGAGACAGAACCAGCTCTTTTACCCTATTAAAAAAAAAATCAATCTGGGAGGAGAAGGCAGCCAAAACAGAAACAATTGCTATTTACTTTCACTTTGAGCCAATCAGGGCCCAAACAACAACAAAGTGGGGTTTGGGCTGTGACCTATTGTTGGGTCAATCAATGAGAGCCAGAGTGATTTGGGTTTAAGGCATGGTCCTAAAGAAAGAAATCTAGCCTTTAAATCCCAAGAAATCTTGCTAGGTTTCAGAGATCAAAATTTCATTCCTATGGGCAGGGAGAGGGTAGGAGAGGGAAGGGCTGTGGTACTCAACTGGCCAGTTCCAGTTGGGTCCCCAGTGGAGCAGTCCTCAAAATTATTTGGTACTGTTTAAAAAGTAGATCAGAGGAAGGGACTAGATAAATTTCAGAAAGTTACTATGGTAAGCAAAATATTTGATCCAGCACTCAGATAATTCCTGGGTGATCTGCTCCAAAAAAAGGTATTTTTGGTGACAGAGGCTTCTGCTTTGAAGCCTGCTCCTGAAAGTATTCTTTTGAGATGAAGCCCCATAAGGAAATACCCAACTGCAGATGCAAAATTCTTACCTAAATTATCTATTCTGTGCTACTTCCAGGATATGACAGACTATCTAAAACCTCTCTAAATAATGATGAGAAAACTCAAAAGTCCTATTCCTTTGTCTCATTGATCTATAAAAACCTTGTTCAAAGAATCAATAAACAGGAGCTCTTCCTTCAACTACCCATATGGCCTGGTTCATTCTCATTCACATCTCCAACCATGCTTAGTGCTGGACACTGAGCTGCTCGTGGCAGCTAAGAGTATTTTATAATCATTCATTCAATAAACATTAATTAAATACTGTGCAAGTTACTATGTAAGGTTCTCAGGATACAAGACAAAAATGAATAATTCCCACATGCTGAAGGTTCTTATATTATGAGGGTTGTGGGAGGAAATAAAAAGAGATAAATAAATACAAAATAATTAAGGAGGAAGAAAAAGACGACAAAAATTATGGGGCAGTATTCCACATACCACTCCCAATGGTGCTGTTTTTCTCTGAGTCCCTTTCATCTTTCTCGCCATACATTCTTTCTCAATGATCACATCTGACATCCAAATCTACGTATCCAGCCCAAATTTCTATCCCAAACTCCACCTGAAGAGAGGATGGTTAGAAAAGCAGCTTTTTGTTCTGCATTAATCATACTCACAAAACCATCAATATCTGGTATATAGCTATAACTTATGAAATGACTACTGGGGATATAAGGAAAGGTAAAAGTGTGTTGTCTTGGAGGTCACAGTCTAATGGGGGACAGACTATGCAAACAAGTGTATACAACCAAGCTATATACAGGATACATTTTAAATAATCAACCGAGAGAAGTCATTTGTAATAAGGGGGAGAGGTAGGGGCTTCTCCTAGGTTGGATTTCAGCTAAGACTAGAATGAAGGAAGCCAGGAAAGCCAGGTGGTAAAAATGAGAGAGTACATCCAAAACATAGAAGACAGTCAAAGAAAATGCCCGGAGTCAGGAGACTATGGAATACCTTGTTTGAGGGGTACCAAGGAGGCCTGGGCCACTGAATTGCACTGGAGTACTTGGAAGGTAGTGGGTGTATGAAGACTGGAAAAGTGGAGGGGGGTAGGGCAGGTTATAAAGGGCTTTGAATGCCAAACAGAGAATTTTATTTCTTGGAGGAGGTAGAAAGCCACTGCACTGGGAGGGTGGGGGTGTGTATGATATAGTTAGACCTGAATTTTAGGAAGATCACTTTAATAGTTGAGTATAGAATGTACTGGAGAGGATAGAAACATGAAGCAGGGAGACCAATCAGCAGGCTATTGCAAGGAGGGAGGTGATGAGGGTCTGAACCAAGGTAGTAGCAATGTCAGAAGAGAGAAAGGGATGGATGCAAGAGATGTCAAAAAGGTAAAATTAACAGGCCTTGGCAACATATTGGATACGGGGAATGTATGAAAGAAAAATAAGTTGGTTTTTTTAAGCAATTGGGGTTAAGTAACTTGCTCAAGGTTACATGGCCAGTTATTTCTGGGTGTGGTGCTAAGTATCTGAGCACGGATTCAATCCCAGGTCATCCTGACTCTGGGGCCCGTGCTCTTACTCACTGCGCCACCTGGCTGCCCCTAAGCAATTGGGGTTAAGTAACTTCCTCAAGGTTACATGGCCAGGTGTTTATGGGTGGGTGCTAAGTATCTGAGCCTGGATTCGATCCCAGGTCATCGCGACTCTGGGGCCGGTGCTCTTACTTGCTGTGCTACCTGGCCACCCCGAAAAGTTTTAATTTAAACAATTATGTAGCTTCTCCTCATGCCCATCAAATGGGGAAGGGAGGAGGAAATTTTAAAAAGAAACAAGAGGGTTACATTAATATTCTGCTGGTAATGCTGTAAACTGATATGATCATTCTGAAAAACAGTTTGGAGCCTCATACAAGACAAGCCACTAACCTGTTTATAACCTAAAATCACACCCCAAAGAGATCTATGACAAAAATAAAAAGGTCTTATGGATAAGCATAATAGGGATGGGAATTTAAAGAGATCTTCGCACCTTGCCCCAAGATTTTGAGGCCCTCATTTGAGGGGGAGAAGGATGGGGTACTTGTGCCCAAGTCCCCACCCTAAGCTATTGTTTTATGTGCAAAGTTTTTCTATTATCCCTGTGATACTGTTGCAAAGTTCTATTGACACCAGTTTTTCCACCAGTTATCCCTAAACTCTCATTTATTGTTAAGGTATTTTTGCTATGTAAGGGACATGAAAGATTTTGGGGTCAAATGTAATGGGAATGGGAATCTGAAGATCTTCCCTGTCCCTTAATAGATCTAGGGGGGAATTTGAAGACTCATCCTGCTTTTGAAAGTAAACTCTGCCCCCTAATAGGCTGAATGTAATCATGTGGAGCTTGTGATGGAAGGACTTTGCTGAAGGGTACAGCAGAGCCCACAGAAAGCTTCCCTGCTATGAAAATAAACTCTACCCCCATAGGCTGAATGTAGCCGCATGGAGCCTGTGGTGGGAGGAGTTTGCTGAAGGGAAGCAGAGCCCACAGGAAGCAGGAAATCAGAGCCAGAGAGATGGTAGGAGAGAGAGGAAGTTGAGGTAAGGAGATAGAGAGGTTTGTGAGTAAATATTGATCTCGTATTGATTTGTGGGAAGGCTAAAGGATGCTGTGGCTCTGAGTGTTATTATGTCTTCTGAATATCTTTGGTACTATGATGGAATCGGCTTACTGGTTTTGGTATTTGGTTTTCTGGTGTCTAAATAAATGTTTCAGTTTTGTCCTCTATATGGAGAGTTTGGTATATTCTGTGATCAAAGGTCATGTGATATTTATAGTCAGGGTCTTTATTGTGATCATGGGCACTGTAAATATTGCACTGGCACTACAATCAGCAACTAATTCAAAGCAGCACTCTTTGTAGTAGCAAAAAACTAGAAGGAAAATTAGTACCCATTGGCTAGGGAATAGCTGAATAAAGTCTGGTATGAGAATACAATAGATTGTCACAATCCATAAACATTTACTTATTTAGTACCTACTATATGCCAGACAGTAAGCACTGGGGACACAAAGAAAGGCAAATAATAGTCTGTTTCTCAGAAGGCTCACGGTCTAATGGGGGAGACAATAGGTAACCAACTATGTTCAAATAAGTTATACACAGGACAAATTAGAGATAATTAGCAGAGGGAAGGCACTAAAATTAAAAAGGGTTGGGAATGGCTTCCTAGAGAAGGTGGAACTTTAGCTGCCATAAGAAAGTTATATACATGAAATAATTTGGAGAATCATCAAAGGACTTCTATGATGTGACAGAGCATAACCAAAAGAATATACACAATGATAATACTGTAAAAGGTAAAAAGCAACCTGAACCATGGTTAAAAGTAATTATTGGGGCAGCTAGGTGGTGCAGTGAAAAGAGCACCAGCCCTGGAGTCAGGAGGGCCTGAGTTGAAATCCAGCCTCAGACATTTAACATAAAAACTAGCCGTGTGACCTTGGGCAAGTCACTTAACCCTAACTACCCTCCCAAAAAACAAAAACAAATAGTAATTATTATTCTCAGTACTGGAGAACTAATAAGGAAACAAACTTTCCTTTTTCTGGGACAGGGGCAAGGATTAAGGATGTGGTATACACTATACACTGTAAGAAGCAATTGCTATTCTGGTTGCCTTAGCTAAATGCTTAAAAAACAAAGCACTCACTCATTCACCGAATTCTTTATATTTTTTTCCTCTAAACAAGGGACGTCAAAGTTCTTTTAATAATAGGCTCCTTGATTAGAAATCTGTGCATATGGTTCATATGGATTTTCTACACTTGCTAATTGATCCAAGAATGACAACTAACAGTAGCTGGAAGAGTGAGCAGGTGATTAAGCTTTATTGGCCTACCAGCTAACTAATTAGATTAAATTTTTTACTAGAAATATCAGGTAGGCTACATTTGGCATATATGTTGGCCCTTGGGACTGTCAACTTTTGATTTGCACAATTTTTTCATTTAGAGGTAATACCTTATATTACAAGAGGATGCAGAAATGCAGATGGTACAATTCTATTAAGTGTGTGCATCATGAAAGGCATTGACCTAACAGTGGGGATACAAAGACAAAACAAAATGTACGCATGTAAATAAAAACAAAATCAGTTTGTTGTCATTGGTGGGGAAGAATACTAGGAGAAGTATAAGGTCCTCCAGGGCTCCGTCTCACAAGGCAGTCCTTGGTCTGAGGACTCAGCTGAGAGGCAGAGAGGAGAAACACATGCACTTGCAGCTTGGAGACAGGAGACGGCACGTCACCTGAGAGGAACAGCAAAGAGGCCAATAGATCCGGCTTGTAAAGTGAGTGACGGGGATAAGGGTATGCATAAAGGGCTGCAGAGTAGGTTGGGGGCTCAATTGTTGAAGGATTTTAAGACCCCAAAAGATAAAATTGTATTTGATCTTAGAGGAAATAAGGAGCCATTGCAATCGATCAAACAGAAGAATGACATTGTCAGATCTATGTTAGAAATCAAAGACAGAAAGAAAAGTCAATCCCTGAGATGTCAAAATAATCACCGCAGCTCTTCTGTGGCAGCAAAAACTGAAACAAAATAGATATTCATCAACTGAATGTCTGAAGAAACTTTAATATATTAATATAATAACAGTTGACTTTTAATGGCACTTTAAGGTTTATAGCATGCTTTATATACATTATCTTATTTGATCATGATAATAATGCTGCTATTTCCATTTTACAGACAAGGAAACTGAGGCTCAGGTTAAATGACTTGTTAGTGCAATACAGCTACTAAGTTATCTGAGACAAGATATGAACTCAGGTCTCCTTGAGTCCAAGTCATGCTACTTCTCTAATGAAATTCTATTGCATTGTAAGAAACAATGAATACAAAGAATGAAGATATACATAAGACTTGTATGAACTGATGCAGGGTGAAGGCAGGAAAACAATTATTACAATAATGTTAGTAAGACGTAACAGTAAAGACATCTTCAGACTGTAATGACCAAGCCTGTTCTTAGTGAATAGAAGGGGAAGTGCTTCCTCCTTCCCCAATGGAGAACTGAAAGGCTGAGTAGTGATTTTGCTTAACTATTTTTCTTCAAGAGGAGGGAGGGACATAGCAGGAAATGATAGTTGGGGGATCTTGGGCTAGTCCCAACCCTTTGAGCCAATTTCCTTATTTAAAGAATAGGGATAACCTGAAGATTATCAGACACACACACACACACACACACACACACACACACACACACACTCTGTAAAAATAGTGATCTAGGGTAGAGCCAAGATGGCAGAGTAAATGCAAGAACTCATCTGAGCTCCAGTCCCAACCACTTCCAATACCTGTAATATGACTAAACACATTTTAGGGCTACAGAACCCACAAAGTGAGAGTGGAACAAATCTCCCTCTGAAGGCAGCCTAGCAGGCTGACAGAAAGAGTCTATCACACCAAGCTGGGAGCCTAGTGAAGTCTCCCGTGAGCCATGTGGTGCCAGACCTGGGGTAGCCCCAACTAGTGGCACAGACCAGCCACAGCCAACTTCAGGAGAGTGAATCACCAGCAGCTGTGGCAGTTTCCAGACTTCTCAACTCATAAATACTAAAGAGAAAGTAAAAAGTCAGTGGGGAACTTTGTTGGAACTGGGTGACGGAAGAGTGCAGTTTGGCCCCTGCCCCTTGAGCAAGAAGGGGAGGAGGCGTGGTGGCTGTAGCTGTTGCCACATGGCTACCTCCAGAATCCCTGGCCTGGAGATCATAGGGGGACCAAGCAACCCTTCAGAAGGTCTTGCATTGACCTACTTGGATCTGGACTGAAATCTTAAGTAGTGATACTGGAGTATGTGGCAGTGTGCCAGAGCTTGTGGTGGCTACAGAGAGGGTACCCTCCTCAAACCTCTGACAACATTTGCAAAAGCCCCAGTGATTTGGGACAAAGCTGTCTCCACTCTAGAAGCAGAGTTCTCCCATGGCAAACAGCTCAAAAGTCAAGAAACTGGCTGGCAAGATGAGCAATCAGAGGAAATGCAATCAGACCACAGAATCCTTTTTTGGGAACAGAAAGGATCAAAACATGGAACCAAAAGAAGTCAACAAAGTCAGAACTCCTGCACCAAAAGCTTCCAAGAAAAATATGAACTGTTTATATATAGACCATGGAGGAGATGAAGAAGGATTTCGAAAATCAAGAGAAGTGGAGGAAAAACTGGGAAGAGAAATGAAAACGATACAAGAAAATCATGAAATGCAAGCCAACAGCCTGACTGAAGAAAATAACACCTTAAAAAATAGACTAATTCAAATGACAAAAGAGGCCAATGAGGAGAAGAATGCCTTAAAAAGCCAAGTTGCACAGAAGGAAAAGAAATTTCAAAAACTCACTGAAGAGAATAATTCCTTTAAAATTAGATTGGAGCAAATGGAAGCTAAGTAATTTATGAGAAATCAAGATACTATAAAAAAGATCCAAACAAATGAAAAAATAGAAGGCAATGTGAAATATCTCATTGGAAAAACCTCTGACTTGGAAAATAGATCCATGACAGAGAATTTAAAAATTAATGGACTACCTGAAAGCCATGATCAAACAAAGAGCCGAGAAATCATCCTTCAAGACATTCTCAAGGAAAACTGCCCTCATATTCTAGAACCAGAGGGAAAAATAGTAAATGAAATAATTCACTGATCCACTCTTGAAAAAGATCCCAAAAGAAAACTCCTAGGAATATCATAGCCAAATTCCAGAGGTCCCAGGTCAAGGAGAAAATATTACAAGCTGTCAAGAAGAAACAATTTGAGTATTGTGGAAACACAATCAGGATAACACAAGATCTAGCAGCTTCTACAATAAGGGATTGAAGGGCTTGGAATATGATATTCCAGAGGTCAAAGGAACTAGATTAAAACCAAGAATCACCTAACCAGCAAAACTGATTATAATGCTTCAGGGGAAAATATGGTCATTCAACGAAATAGAAGACTTTCGAGCATTCTTTTTTTTTTTTTTGCTGCTTTTTTTGGAGGGGGTTGGGCAATTAGGGTTAAGTGACTTGTCCAAAGTCACACGGCTAATAAGCATGTCAAGTATCTGAGGCTTTGAACTCAAATCTTCCTGACTCTAGGGCTGGTGCTCTATTCTCTGTGCCACCTAGCCGCCCCCTTTCAAGCATTCTTGGTGAAAAAACCAGAGCTGAACAGACAATTTGACTTTCAAATACAAGAGGCAAGAGAAGCATGAGAAGGCAAATAGGAAAAAGAAATCATAAGGGACTTATTAAAGTTGAACTACATTCCTACATGGAAAAATGATAACTGTAACTCATGAGACTTTTCTCAGTATGAAGAAAGTTGAAGGGAATATATATGTATACATATACATGTGTGTATAAATACACGTATGAGTGTGTATATATGTGTGTACATGTATACATATACAGAGGGCACAGGATCAGTTGAATAGGAAGGGATGACATCTAAAAAATAAAATTAAGAAGTGAGAGAGGAATATAATGACAGAAGGAGAAAGGGAGAGATAGAATAGGGTAAATTATTTCATATTAAAGAGGCAAGAGAAAACTGTTACAATGGAGGGGAGGAGCAGGAAGGTGAAAGGGAATGGGTCACCGTTACTCTCACTGAATTCAGCTTAAGGAGGGAATAATGTACACTCCCATTTGGGTATCTTACCCTACAGGAAAGTAGGGGGGAAAGGGATAAGAGGGGAGATGACAGAAGGGAAGACAGATTGGGGGAGAGGGTAGTTAGAAGTACACACTTTTGAAAAGGGACAGGGTCAAAGTAGAAAATAGAATAAGTGGGGGGTACAATATAGTTAGTCCTTCACAACATTACTATGAAAATGTTTTGCATAACTACACATGTACAACCTATATTGAATTGCTTATCTTCCCAGTGGGATTGTGTGAGGAGCGAAGAAGGAAAAGAATCTGGAAATCAAAGTTTTAAAAACAAATGTTAAAAAATTGTTTTTTACATGCAACTGGGAAATAAGATATACAGGCACTGGGGTATAGAAATCCATCTTGCCCTATTAGAAAGTTAGAGGGGATATGGGGGAGGATATAAGAGAGAGCAGATTAGGGGAAGGGGTATTCAGTAGGCTTGCTATTTTGGGGTGGGGGGTAGGGGAAAGATGGGGAGAAAATTTGTAACTCAAAATCTTGTGGAAATGAAGGTTGAAAACTAAAATTAAATTTAAAAAAATTTTTAAATAGTAATCTAGAAGGAATGATGTTTTTTTCCCTTTCTATCAAAACATTCCCTTACTAGCCAAAGCTATAGCAGCTAAATGGGAGGAAAAATTCCAACTTAGGTTCTCTTGATACCTATAAAAACTATTTTATTTTAAAAAATTAATCTTGTTTTCACTGTCACTCCTCTCCAGACTTCTCCCTTTTATATGTTCAGCTGGTGTTGCAGTGGCTAGAGCACCAGATGTGTAGTCTGGTTTGAGTCCAAATTTGAGTCCAAATCCTGCTTCAACATTTACTAGCTGTGCAACCTTGGGCAAGTCATTTAACCAATCTCTTTAATTTTCCTCATCTGTAAAATGGGGACAATAATATCACTAACCTCCAAGAACTGCTATGAGAATCAAATGAGGTAATAATAGTAAAGTACATAACATAGTGCCTTGCACACGGTGCAATGTTAGCTATTATTTTTATTATTTATAATAGATAATATTATTATGAATAATCCTACATTCAATTACCCTGATATTTGGGATATACAGGCCTAATTTTATACTCAAACCATACAGGAAACATCCATTACCCTCATTACTGCTATTAATAAGCATGTTATCAGGACAGTATATTTCAATTCATTATAACAAGGAACTTACAAATAAGCAGAAATGTCCAACAGTGGAATGAACTATCCTGTCCATGTAGTGAGTGCCCCCTGTCCCTAGGTATCTAAACAGAAGAAAGATGAACACTTGGGATACTGTTAATAGGATTCCTACATGGAAGGGGGTACTTGACCAAATGACCCTTGGAGTCTTTTTCAACTTTCTATAATTCTATGTTATTTACAGAATAAGGGTTATTAACCCCTCCCACTACATTCATTCAACAAACATTTATAACATAATGTGAGAGACACAAAGAAGAAAGAAGCATAGTCCCAATCCAAATGGAGTCTGATGAGATAAGATAGATACACAATGAATATATACAGGGCTGAATAAGTGTCATAAGAGAGATACAAAGTGCTATGTTGGTTTAGAAGACAGAGATTACTACTGGCTTGGGGTGAAGGAGGAGCAAATCAAT
The DNA here is from genome assembly GCF_028583685.1 of Petaurus breviceps papuanus. NCBI lineage: Eukaryota > Metazoa > Chordata > Mammalia > Diprotodontia > Petauridae > Petaurus > Petaurus breviceps. Next base: position 192,993 of record NW_027186452.1, on the reverse strand, counting down.
AAGGATTTCATCAGAGATAGCGTCTGATCTGGGATTTGAAGAATGGGTAAAAATTAGACTGGAAAGCTTGGAGGAGAAAAGACATTTTAAGTGAGTAACATACTAATAATAATTAACATTTATCTGGCACTTACTACATGCTAGATACTGTGCTAAATGCTTTAAAATGATCTCATTTTAACAACCCTGGGAGGTAGGTACTATTATTATCCCCATCTTATAGATGAGGAAACTGAGGCAGGCAAAGGTTAAATGACTTGCCAAGGTCATTTAGCTAGCAAGTGTCTGAGGCTGTATTTAAACCCAGGTTTTCTTGACTCCAGGCCCAGTTCTCTTCCACTGAGCCACAGAGCTTCCCTAGTGAAGAAGACTATAAGCAAAGACATGATCTTTGAGGAAGTATAGTCAGACTAGGAGACAGGGAACTCCAACAGAAATAGGGCAAGTGACTGATAGAGCTGCACTAAAGGAATTTTACTAACGTTAATGTGCATTTTTATCTGTTTTTATGCTCATGCTTGGCTTTACACTTACTCATGACTAATACAGTCAAAGGTGCCTAGAATCTACTTATCCTGTTGTTGTTTGGTGGTTCAGTCATGTCCAACTCTTCAATGACTCCATGGACCATAACACACCAAGCCCTTCTGCTGCTGTTTACTCGTGCAGTCACGTCTGACTATTTGTGACCCTACGTACCACAGCATACCAGGCTCTTCTATTCTCTCCTATTTCTCAAAGTCCATCCAAGTTCACGTTTGTTGTTTCCATGATACTATCTCCTCCTCTGCTGTCCTCTTTTCCTTTTGCCTTTCATCTTTCCCAACATCAGGGGCTTTTCCAGTAAGTCACATCTTCTCATTACGTGGCCAAAGTATTTAAGCTTCAGCTTCAGTATTTGACCTTCTGATGAATAGCCTGCATTAGCTAATTTGATCTCCTCGCTGTCCAAGGGACTCTCAAAAGTCTCTCAGCTTTCCTCACTGTCCAACTCTCAGTCATACATTGCTACTGGAAAAATCATAGCTTTCACTGTATGGACCTTTCTTTGATGGAAAGGTAGTGTCTCTACTTTTTATTATGCTGTTCAGATTTGCCATGGCTTTCCTTCAAAAGAACAAGTGTCTCTTAATTTCATGGCTACTGTCACCATCTGCAGTGAACTTTGAGCCCAATACATAAAATCTTGACATTGCTTCCATTTCTTCTTCCTCTATTTTCCAGGAACTGATAAGACCAGTTGCTAATTTCATTTTTTTTTTTGACGTTAAGCTTCAAGTCAACTTTTACACTCTCCTCTTTCACCCTTGTCAAGATTCTTCTTAATTCTTCTTCACCTTGAATCATCAGAGGGGTATCATCTGCACATGTGAGAATGTTGATATTTTTCCCAGCAACCTTAATTCTGGCCTTTGATTCATCTAGCCTGCAACTCAGAATGATTTTTTACTTTGCATAAAAGTTAAAATAAGTAAGGTAACAATATACAGTCTTATATCCTTTTTCTAACCTTAAACCAACCAGTTGTTCTATGTTTGGTTCTGTTTTCTTAGCACACATACAGGTTTCTCAGGAGACAAGTAAAATGATCTGGTATCCATGTGGTATTCCACTGCCACATTTTTCTGTGATCTATACAAAGGCCTTGTTGTAGTCAAAGAAGCAGAAGTAAATGTTTTTCTGGAACTCCCTTGCTTTCTCCAAAATCCAGAGACGTTGGCAATTTCGTTTCTAGTTCCTCTGCCTCTTCAAAACCCAGCCTGCTCTTCTGAAAATTCTCAGTTTACATATTGATGAAGCCTAGCTTGTAAGAATAACCTTTCCAGTGTGTAAAATGAGTGCAATTGTTTGGTAATCTGAATATTCTTTGACATTGCCCTTCTATGAGATTGGGACATAAATGGATGTTTTCCAATCTGGTGGCCACTGCTGACTTTGCCAAATTTGCTGGCATATTGAAAGCAGTACTTTAATGGCATCATCTTTTAGTATTTTAAATAGCTTAGCTGGAATTCCACTATTTCCTCTAGTCTGTTAGCAATGCGTCCTAAGGCCCACTTAACTTCATTCTCCAGGATGTACAGTTCTAGATCAGCAACCACACCACAGTGGCAGTGAAGTTAAGATCCTTCTTGTGCGTATTCTGTTTTTTTGTTTATTCTTGCCACCTCTTCCTTAATCTCTTCTATTTCTGTTAATTCTCTACCATTTTTGTCTTTTATCATGCCCATTTTTGCATGAAATGTTTCCTTGATGTTTCTAATTTGCTGGAAGAGATCACTTGTCTTTTCCATTCTATTGTTCTCTCTCTCTTTTTTTTTTTGCATTGCTCATTTAAGAAAACCTTATCTTTCCTTGCTCTTCTCTGGAATTCTGCATTCAGTTGGATACATTTTTCACTCTCTCCTTTCCTTTTCAATTTCCTTCTTTCCTCATCTATCTGTAAAGCCTTCTCAGATAGCCATTTTGCTTTCTTGCTCTTCTTTTTCTTTGGAATGCTTTGTGTTGTTGCCTCCTGGACAATACTGTGAACCTCTGCCCATAATTCTTCAGGTACTCCATCTACCAGATCTAATCCCTTAAATCAATCTATTACCTTCACTTTGTATTTGTAAGGAATGGTATTTAGGTCATAACTATATGATCTGATGATTTTCACTATTTTCTTCAATTTAAATTTACATTTGCAATAAGAAACTCATGATCTGAGCTACAGTCAGTTCCAGGTGATATCCATGTGTTAAGAGTAGCCTTTTGGATTGTTGAAAAAGAAAATCTAGTGAGTTATCTTGACAAAATCTATTAGTCTCTGCCCTGCTTAATTTTGTACTCAAGGGCCAAACTTGCCCGCTATTCCAATTATCCTTTGATTTCCTGCTTTAGCGTTCCAATCCTCTATGATGAATGTGACATCTTTTTTGTGTGTGTTTTATTTCCAGAAAATGTAAGTCTTCACAGAATTGATCAACTGTGACCTTTTCAGCATCAATGTTTGCACACAGACTTGCATTACTGTGATGTTGAATAGTTTGTTTTGGATTTGAACAGATACCCTTCTGTCATTTTTGAGATTACTGCTTATCCTAGTCAGGTGCATCTGTAAAAGGTTCTAATTCCTTTTGTTCCCTTGGATTAATGAAAGCTAATATTGATATAATGCTTTTAAAGATTGCAAAATATTTTACACATAGTAACAGCCCATTTGAATCATGTAACAACCCCATGGGATAAGTACCAAAAGCATTAAAACTGACGCTTAGAGAGTTAAAGTGACTCTTCCAAAGTCATATAGCTAGTAAACATCAAAGGTGAGATCAACCTATATCTTCCTGTTTCCAAATACACTACTATATCCTCTATACCACACTCAGTATAAAACAATGTAAACTCAAAGAAGTGACTCAGCTCAGTCCTGGTAGAAATGACCAGCTTCTGACTGGGCCTCATGAGGGATGTGACAACTCATAAATCTGATCAGGGAATCTTAACTTGGGAACTACAGATAGATTTCAGGGGGTTCATGTACTTGGATAGAAAGAAGATTTATGCTTTTATTTTTATTAACATCTAACTCAAATGTAACATTCCCTTCAATTATGAATAAAAAACCCAAAAACATTTTTTTTCTGAGAAGGGGCCATAGTTTTCACCCCACTGACAATGGGATTAATGACACAACAAAAAGTTAGTAAGTCCTGATCTGAATGAAAGTCAGGCTACCATGTCACAGACTGATACAGAGCTTTTCTATGTGGCCAGTTAACTCAGTCAGTTAGAATATGATGCTAATGATGCCAAGGTCATGGCTCCAATCTCTCTTCAAGTCATGGGAATGGAACAATAATTTCAAGAAGAGTCATGGTGTAGTGGATAAAGCACTGGACTTGAAATCAAAAAAGACCTAGTTTCAAATCCCAACTCAGACACTTATTGTCACTTTACTTCTCTAGCCTGTTTCTTTATTTGCAAAATTAGGATTTGATGACCTCTAAGGTCCCTTCCACCTCTAAATCAGTATCTTATAGTGAATATGTCTGTTATTTTAACTTCAATAACTTATTATTAGGTAAGTTTCCTGTGAGCACAAACCATCTCCTTTGTCCTTAAATCCAAATGGATCATGATACTCATAGAACAAGTTGTTCAACAAGACAATTCAACTTGTAAAGATGAACTGGAGAAGATGAAACTGCAGAGGAGAGTTGGAGGCCCAATCATGAAGGGTCTAAAGTATCAGGCAGTAAAATTTAGATTTTATTTGGTGGGTAATGATGAGTCACTGAAAGTTTTTAAGCAAGGAGGTGACAAAGCTGTGAACTGCAAAAATTAAAATGCCAAAGACAGTATGTGAAATGGTTTTCTTTAGCATGTGAACTACCTGCTGCCACAGGTAGTGCTACAAGTCAATGACTTACTCAGTAATTACTGTCACCTCCATAATACAATTAGTGTTCCCCTTAACACCTTCCTGCTCTGCTCTACTCAATCCTCCCCGCCCCCCACTTGCTAAGAGAAAAAGAATTAGCCTGCAGTGTACCCTATTTAAAAGGCTGCCAGCCTCTACTCTGTTGAGACAATACTCTGTTGAGTTGATCAAGCAGAGCCAAACGGGAAACACCAAGCCTGTGCCCAAATGAATAGCTACTCTTACCCAGCATGATTTTTTTTAAAAGGTTACCATGTTTTAGAACAGGGGTTGGCAAATTATGGTTGGGGTCAAATCTGGTCTGTGGAGTTTCCTTATATTTAAAAATGTAAAAATCCCAATTGCCCTGACATCCCTCCTCCAAAAAGCAAAAAAACAAAAACAAAACAAAATGTAAAAATCATTCTTAGCTCACTGGTGTACAATAGTAGGCAGCAACAGTCTGGATATCCCATGGACAGTAGTTTGCCATCACCTAATATGCTCTGAGCTTTTCTACAAGCTAAAGGGACATTTCAATGATTAGTTTCATGAAATGAAAGGAAACCTAATTATGTTAAATTTTATAAGACTTTAAATGTGCTGAAAAAACAGGAATACTTTATAGTATGACAGTTATCACTTTTCTATTCCTTTATCCCATAGCTGCCAATAGTTAAAGGGATACCTAGAAACTAGTTTCTGAGATTACCAACTGTCTTAATACAAAGAAACTTCTAGAGCAGTCCCGGCAGCCCTGCAATAATCAGTGAACAAGAAAACAAAGCTGGTCTGATGCTGAAGACACCAAGGTCACTAAGGGGATGAGCAATGTACACTGAAAGCCATGGCAACAGTGACCAACACTTGACATTTTAACAGGAAAGCTGTGTGGTAGTGGCCTAATGCCATCAATTGTTGGAGAGAAAAATACAGACAGGGATGAATACCCAGAACACAGGAAAGAGAAACCGTATGAAGGTTATTTGGAACCAGTGCACTCCTCACCTAAAGAGGAATAATCGGTCAATCTGAAACTTACGTTCCACCCTGTATGCTAACTTCTTCCTACTACCAGGCCGACAGAGACCTCTCCTTTCTCTGGATTCCTGCCACATTCCTGTTCTATGCTCCTCATGTCGCACTAACATGCCATCTTGTACTAGTAACAAGCTATCTTTTCACATGTACCGTGTTTCCCCGATAATAAGACCTATCCCGAAAATAAGCCCTCCCCTTACTGTGTAAGATTCCTCTAAAATAAGCCCTCCCCCGAAAATAAGCCCTATTGAGATTGCTACTGTAGTGAAGGTGATCCCCTGCGCTACACACTACATTACAGTACCCTCTGTATGCACCGTCCTCCCCCCTCCCCCGGTGAAACGCATGCCGCACTCCGAGCTGCATCCAATCAGAGCTGCAGCAGTGAGCGCGTCATCCTGTTCTTCCCCAGTGATTTGCTTACTGAATAAAGGTACATTTTTTTGTTCACATTTACCTGTTTATTAAAATTGCTGTCAATGTTCATTAAAATAAGCCCTCTGGTGTTTTTCTGTCCAAAAAATATAATAAGACAGTGTCTTATTATCGGGGAAACACAGTACCTTTCTAGAATCTAAAGGAGCTTCTTCAATTCAACTCAACTCAAATACCTACTAAGTGACAGGCAGAGGGTTAAGCAAGAGGGATACAAAAACAAAAAAATCCCACAAAAAGCTTATAGCTTACTATAGAACAAATAAATTACTGTAATTAATAATAACTAGCATTTATATAGCACTTTAAGATGTGCAAAGTACTCTGCATATATTATCTCACTGGATCCTTACAACATCCATGTGAATTAGATGCTATTATTATTCCAATTTTTTATTTAAACAAATGAGGAAAATGAAACTGAGAGTAGTTAAGTGACTTGCCCAGGGTCACACAGCTGTAAGTCTTTGAGGTTGAATATGAAGTTGGTTCTTCCTGACTCCCAGTCAAACATAATCCCTTAAACCATGCCCAAATGGAAATAAAATGCAAAATACATGCAAAGAAATTTCAAGAAGGAAGGCACAACAGGTCAAGTCCCTTCTCTCTAGGCCAATTTCCTTATCTGTAAAATGTGCAAGTTGGATCAGCTGATCTCCAAGTTCTCTCCCAGCTCTAAAATCTCCTATTCTGTGGCACTTAATTTCTCCTGGACTCAGCTTATCTGAAAAATGGGGTAATGCTACTTTGCCTGGTGTATGGTCACAGGGTTGCTATCACATGTATCGACATTATATTCCTAAATGTACATACACTTATGTACACATACACATGTTTATTAGTGGACATGCATCTCTGTTTTATACCTCACTTAAAATGAATAACTGGATAATGAAAATTCTTCCCATTGTTGCATCTATCAAGGAATTTTATATAATCCCAACATACGCACCTTTCTAAAGGATATTCTTTTTAAGGCAACATTTTGTTCTATTCAAATACTTCTTTAAAAACGAACACCATGGGATCCTGTATTCTTTGTACCTTTTTGTTAACTGTGTAACTAAGGTTGTGGTATGTTGTAGAGAAGCATTTTTTTATAAAATGCTGCTTTTTCCTGTTTCCATCAAGGACAGCCTTCAAACATATGTTGAATGGATTGTTCTCCTAAAGACTTTGTGGAGAAGAAAAAGTAGGCATGTAGGTAAGTACTTATTGATCTTCCTTCAATTTTTAAAAAATTCAATTTAATTTTTTAGTTTCGAATCTTCTCTGCCACCTCCCCTGCCCATTATGAAAACAAGAAAAAAATATCATTACAAATATGTATAGTCGGAAAACTAAACTTAAGCTGAAAAGGAGGATTTTTGTGCTGGTGAGCTAAAGAATCCACAAAGTGAGAGAGGAACAAATCTCTCACTGAAGGGAGCCTGGCAGGCTTACGGGGAACGGTCTATCACACCAAGCTGGTAGCCTAGTGCAGTCTCCTGTGAGCTGTGCAGTGCCAGAGCTGGGGCAGCCCTGACCAGTGGCACAGACCAGCCATGACCAACTTCAGGAGAGAAAATCGCAAGCAGCTATAGAAATTTTCAGACTTCTCAACCCATAAACACCAAAGAGAAAGTAAAAGGTCAGCAGATAACTATGTTGGAACAGAGTAACGGAAGAGTATGATCCGGCCCCTGTCCCTGGAGCAAGAAGGGGAGGAGGCATGGTGGCTACAGCTGCTGCCACATGTCTGCCTCCAAAGGCCCTGGCCTGCAGTTCATAGGTGACCAAGCGACTGCTTTGACCTGCTTGAATCTGGATTGCAGTCTTAGGTAGTGGTCCTGGAGTATGTGGCAGTGTGGCAGAGTTTGTGGTGGCTACAGAGAAGGAACGCTCCTCAGACCTCTGACACCATTTGCGAGAACCCCAGCGATTTGGGACATAGCTCTCACCAGTCTGAAAGCTGAGTTCTACCATGGCAAACAGCTCAAAAGTCAAGGAAATGGCTGGCAAGATGAGCAATCAGAGGAAACACAATCAGACCAAAGAATTCTATTTGGGGGACAGAAAGGATAAAAAATACAGAACCAGAAGAAGTCAACAAAGGCAAAACTCCTGCATCAAAAGCTTCCAAGAAAAATATGAACTGATTACAGACCATGGAGGAGCTCAAGAAGGATTTTGAAAATCAAATAAGAGAACTGGAGGAAAAATTGGGAAGAGAAATAAGAATGATGTAAGAAAATCACAAAAAGCAATTCAACAGCCTGATAAAGGAGATCCCAAAAAATACTGAAGAAAATAACACTTTAGAAAATGGACTAACTCAAATGACAAAAGAGGCCCAAAAAGCCAATGAGGAGAAGAATGCCTTAAAAAGCCAAATTGCAGAGATGGAAAAGGAATTTCAAAAACTCACTGAAGAGAATAATTCCTTCAAAATTAGACTGGAGGAAATGGAAACTAATGACTTTATGAGAAATCAAGATACTATAAAGCAGAGCCAAACAAATGAAAAAAATAGAAGGCAATGTGAAATATCTCATTGGAAAAACCACAGACCTGGAAAATAGATCCAGGAAAAATAATTTTAAAATAATTGGACTACCTGAAAGCCATGATAAAAAAAAAAAAAGAACCTAGAAATCATCCTTCAAGAAACTCTCAAGGAAATTTGCCCTGATATTCTAGAACCAGAGGACAAAATAGAAATTGAAAGAATTCTCTGATCACCTCTTGAAAAAGATCCCAAAGGGGCGGCCAGGTGGCTCAGCAAGTAAGAGCACTGGCTCCGGTGGCAGGATGACCTGGAAATCGAATCCCAGGCTCAGATACTCAGCACCACACCCAGAAATAACTGGCCGTGTAATCTTGAGCAAGTTACTTAACGCTGATTGCTTTAAAAAAAAAAAAAGATCCCAAAAAGAAAACTCCTAGGAATATCATAGCCAAATTCCAGAGTTCCCAGGTCAAGGAGAAAAAATTACAAGCAGCCAGGAAGAAATAATTTGAGTATTGTAGAAACACAATCAGGATTACACAAGATCTAGCAGCTTCTACATTAAGGGATTAAAGGGCTTGGAATATGATATTATTAAAGTTGAACTATTTACATTCCTACATGGAAAAAAGATAATTGTAACTCATGAGACTTTTCTCAGGATGAGGACAGTTGAAGGGAATATATATATGTGTGTGTGTGTGTGTGTGTGTGTGTGTGTGTGTGTGTGTGTGTGTATATACATACATATATACATATATATATATACACACACACACACACATAGAGGGCACAGGATCAGTTGAATAGGAATGGAAGAGATCTAAAAATTAAAATTAACAGCTGAAAGAGGAATATAATGAAAGGAGATAGGGAGAAATAGAATATGGTAAATTATCTCATATAAAATTGGCAAGAGAAAACTGTTACAATGGAGGGGAAGAACAAGAAGGTGAAAGGGAATGGGTTAACCTTACTCTCATTGAACTTAACTTAAGGAGGGAATAACACGAACACTCATTTGGGTATCTTACCCTACAGGAAAGTGGGGGAAGGGGATAAGAGGGGGGATGATGGAGGGGAGGGCAGGCTGGGGGGGAGGGTAGTTAGAAGCACACACTTTTGAAAATGGACAGGGTCAAAGCAGAGAATAGAAATAGGGGGTGGGATAAAATGGAGGGAAATATAGTCAGTCTTTCACAATACATACACTATGGAAATGTTTTGTGTAGCTATACATATACAACCTATATTGAACTGCTTATTTTCCCAGTGGAGTTGGGTGAGGAGGGAAGAAGGAAAAGAATCTGGAAATCAAAGTTTTAAAAACAAACCTTTAAAAAAATTGTTTTGGGGGCGACTAGGTGGTACAGTGAATAGAGAGCACTGGCCCTGGAGTCAGGAGGACCTAAGTTCAAATCTGGCCTCAGACCCTTAACACAAAACTAGCTTTGTGATCTTGGGAAAATCAATTAACCCCAACTGTCCTACCTTGCCCCCTCCAAAAAGCAAGAAAAAATAATAAATTATTTTTTACATGCAACTGGGAAATAAGATATATAGGCACTGGGATATAGAAATCCATCTTGCCCTACTAGAAAGTTAGAGGGGGGATGGGGGAGGATATGAGAGCAGATTGGGGAAAGGGGTATTCAGTAGGCTTGCTATTTTGGGGTGGCAGGTAGGGGAAAGATGGGGAGAAAATTTGTAACTCAAAATCTTGTGGAAATGAAAACTAAAAATAAACAAAAAAGTTTAAAAAATAATTATCTATATACTGTTATTACTATTACTTTACATGCAACTGGAAAATAAGATATATAGGCCCCAGTGTTTGAGCAGTAATAATGTCTGTCATTTTCCCTGAATGATTCAGTATCTTTAGAATCTATCTCCCAATGCCCTCAAAACTATTAGATTCCAGTATAGACTTTTATTGTGAAGCTGCTTTTTCCCATCTTAATTTTCTCTTTAATATTATAGTCCCTGATATCTCTAAGTCCACAATATAGTGAATCCACTGTCACTGATAAAGAAGATAGCTTGTTATAGAAATATGATCAGGAATTTTCCATTTTTGTCTGTATTATACTCAAATATTTATCTTTAAATGTTTGTGGGTGACCTAGTTTAATTAAATATTAAACAACAAGTTTTTCATAAACTCGTTTTCTCCCTGTTGTAAAGCCATGCATGTGCAGCTTTCCAGAGGGCGGCTTCTATGAACAGCTTTCAAGGTTCTGATTACACAGTATAGTGAACTCTTCTATTTATTCAATAACAAATCAAAGCAAAACATTCATAGAAAATCAAAATACAGCATTCACAATTTACAACTTATCAAAGGAGTTCAAAATACAGCATTCACCATGTCACAACTCAACAACTTATCACTAAAACGGCCACATAGTTTTCACCAAAGTGGTCACATAGTTTTAAGTACATTTTAGTACATTCATTTAGTCAATCACAAAATCCTTAATTCAATCACAGAGTACAAAAGTCAAAGTTCTCCACCCCTAGGTCACAGTAAATCATAATCTTCTCAGTCAGTACACAATATCCAAGTAAAGTCTTCTTTCAGCTTGACTTGAGGCTGGCTCTCAGCTTCCATGGTTCCAGCTCCTACTGTCACCTGGGTTCAAAGGCAGGCAGCTCCCAATTCCTTGTCCAGTTTCTGTTCCATATTGAAGTTCACAGGGTCCAGTCCACCTCAAGGACTTCACAGTTACTGTTTCTGGGAAGACAAAGCTTAACAGAGCCACAATAATATTCATTCACATTGCTGGCACCATCATCAATTCGCTGTCTGCCTGTGAAATCCACTCAGACCCACCAACAAGGTCTGAGAACTCAACACAAATTATCAACACAGACCCACAGACAAGGTCCAAGAGGTCAGCACAAATCATCAGTAAAGTCCCAGTACCTCCAACACCCTCCTCCAGGACTTCTGTAAATATACAACCAGAAAATCCTCTTTCAGGGCTTCCAGTAAGGTCCCAGGGCTTCTGTACAAAGTATCACAAACAAACATCAACGAAGACAGAGCAGACAGAATGCCAGGATGCCACAAGTTTTCTCCTTCTTGACTCTGCTGTCACAAGAGTCCTTGTCTCAATTCTGCTGTCTCTAGCCTGGAAATTCTCCTTATATATGGTCATTAGCTCCTCCCCTTCCTGTTGCAGGAGTTCATGAGTTCTAGTGTTCACAAGCTGTGGGGTTCACATGATCTGTGTCTTAAGACTTGATACAAGGCTCAAAAGAAACTTGAACTGAAACAAGGTGTGAACTACTGTGCTTGCTCTTACACCTGCCCAAAGGTTCTCAATGTTTAACTAGATGGTGCTCAAAATTTCCTACTTTCCTTCACTGTGACGATTTGCAAATAAATTTATATCCTAAACCATCATTACCCTGAACTGTCATATCTTTCTCTATATGAACAAAATCAAGTGTCTGCTGACTGAATTATCCACCTTCAGAGAAAGAATTGATGGACTTAGAATGTTGAATAAAGCATATTTTTTCTTCTCTTCCCCTCTCTTCTTGTCAGCTCTTCATTGCAGCTATTACTTTATTTTCTGGGGTGGGCTGGGAGGAGAGGGGGAGAGGGAAGAGGAATTGAATAAGGGAACAAACATTTATTAAACACCTATTGTGTGCCAGGCAGTTTAACACTGTAAACTTCGGTAGGGAATGATTATTCTGTGTCAAAATCTGTTTTTATCCACTTTCTTTTTTTGTATTAATAGTTTCAAATATGGGGGCGACCAGGTAGTGCAATGAGTAAGAGCACCAGCCCCAGTGTTGGGATGACCTGGGGATTGAATCCGGACTCAGACACTTAGCATCCACCCAGAAATACCTGGCCGTGTAACCTTGAGCAAGTTACTTAACCCCAATTGCTTAGGGGTGGCCAGGTAGCTCAGCGAGTAAGAGCACTGGCCCCAGTGTTGGGACGACCTGGGGATCGAATCCGAGCTCAGATACTTAGCACCACACCCAGAAATAATTGGCTGTGTAACCTTGAGCAAATTACTTAACCCCAATTGCTTTTAAAAAATAGTTTAAGTATGTCAGGTTTGACACACTTTAACTGTATGTAGTTGTTTTTTTTTGGAGGGGGGAAGGCTGGGCAATTGGGGTTAAGTGACTTGCCCAAGGTCACATGGCTAGTTAAGTGTTAAGTGTCTGAGGCCAGATTTGAACTCAGGTCATCCTAACTCCAGGGCTGGTGCTCTATTCTCTGCGCCACCTAGCCACCCCAACTGTATGTATTTTTAATGATGATTTTCATCTTTGTGCTAACAAGAAAACTGTCTTACTACACAGTCAACTAATTCCAGTATGACTCACATATCTATGAGTTTTTCCTATCTTTTAAGGACAGTCAATTTTGGTGCCATACCCAATGTTTTCTGATACTTAGTAGAAAAATACCAGCATAAAGTAGATATATAGATATAAGGCTTCTGTGTAGTATAAGCCTTTAGCTATATTTTCAATATTTTTTCTTCCTCTCTACTCAACCTCCTATTGAGTTCACCAAATATTAAATTATCTGTTGATAATGTCAGACTTCTTTGATGTATCAGTTTGTTGAACTGGTTTTTTTTTTCTCTTATTCTCTGTTATGAGAGATGTTTCTCTGGAAAGGGGAAGGATAAACTGGGAAATGTAGGGGATGTAAACACAAAATATATTTTAAAAATTATCTAAAATATTTAAAAATAATATCTCTGTTGAATTTACAGGAGTGTAAAGAATTTCTCTACCTCTTCATCTTCTGCAAGAGACACTGGAAAACAAGCTATAATTTGGTCTCAATTTGCATGAATAATATATCCTATGAATTTGTGTCATTATTCAGATTTTCATTGCAGATTTCCATTGGGCTAGAACCAATTACTATATTTTACACATTATAGCTTTGAATTTAAATACATGTGACCACTTCATAGGACTCATTATTTGTATTAATTTGGGACTTCGCTGTATCTTCAAGGTGATCTTGCTTATGATCATGTCTACTCCAAGGTAAGATGACCAGATGTCCCATCAAATGATTTTCCCCTTGATCTCAATACACAACAAAATCAACTTGTTCAGCTCCTTTATTTGCTTCTCAAAAGAAGCAGCTATGAGCTATCTTTTCTATTTAGCTATAAATTTCTTATATACTACCAAGACCACAGCACCTATGTTGCATTTCTAGCAGGAATGTCAACATAGTTATGATCTCATTTCTCCAGTAGTATAGCTACTTGTTGGTGGGTGAACAAGGATTATATAATTTAAAATAATAGTTACATTTACAAACTTTCCAAAAACTCTGATTCTTAGTACCTTCTGCTTTCTACCAGTCTACCATCATCATTGTAGAAGAAAAAGGGGCCTCAGACAACTGAGGGTCATTTTGTATTCTTCTTTGTTTTGTGGGTTGTCATGGTCAAAGAACTGATCACCTAGTGGTCACCATAACAGTGGTGAGCCTCTCCACAGAGTTGTTTATTGAATTATCTCCTATTTCCAACTCTTTGTACTATAGGAATGAAAAACAATGATAGTGATAATGATAGTTAACATTTATATAGCACTCTCTATATATGAAATCACATTTGAACCTCACAACAACTCTCTGAGGGAGCTACCACTATTATCTCCATCTTATAAATAAGAAAACTGAGGGAATAGGGAAGTTAAATGATTTTCCCAGGGCCACACAGCTCATGGCTGAGGTGGAATTTGAACTAGATTCTTTGGGGAAAGGGAAAAACAGGACAATTTGTACAGAATGAGGAAGAGTATTTTTTATATTTGTTAAGAGAATAATGATGGGAGACTGAAGATCATGGACAGAAAAAACTGAAGGAAGCCAGGATTTTTACCTTCTCCTCCCTCCTCGCCCCATCCTCACAACAAAAACAGAACCACCAAAGAAAACAAATAATGAACACATAAATAAAAAACAAAATAAAAGAGCAAATCAAAGAAGAATGCTATTACAGTTTTGTTAAAAACCCTGAAACAACTAAATGAACTCAAGTACCAGAAGCAACAGATTCAGAAAAAGAAACCATATAAGATATCCTGACTGATATCCTCAAATAGATAAATGACATCACAAGAAATCAAACAAGAGTTGGCAAAGTTCAGAAAAATCTTAAGATTAAACAAGTGCTCAAAAGTAAAAACAAAATAAAAACATACAAAAAACTGAACAATAATTTAAAGGGGGGAGAATGAGAGAAAATACTAATGTGACTAAAATACTAACAGTGACTAAAAGTCACTAATACGGAAAAAATTCTTTAAAAAAACCTCAAAACTCAAGTAATGAACTACAGCAGAATACCAATCAATTGAACACAAAACAAAACAGCTAGAAATATGGTCTTTAAAGTGTCACTGAATTAACCAATCTATAGTAAAACATGCAAACCCAAGGGACAGAACTAAAAGATAACCCCAATACCAGCTATCTCAGAATTACTGATATCCTAGAAAACTAAGAAAAAAGAATCTAGATAACATACTTCACGAAATTGTCAAAATTTCCCTAAATCATCAATAATAGCAGGCCCCCTGCCTTTTTGTTATTTAGTTGTTTTCAGCTGTGTCTGACTCTGACCTTTTAGAAGTTTTCTTGGTAAAGATACAGGAGTGTTTGCCATTTCCTTCTCCAGTTCATTTTACACATGAGGAAAATTAGGACCTTTAACCAAGGTCACTCAGCTAGTGTGATAACTAGTGAGTATTTGAGGCCACATTTGAACTCAGGTCTTCTTGACTTCCAGGCCAAGCCTATATACACTCTATACGCTTCACCACCTAACCACCACCGTATCCTTCCTCCCATTCCACACACACCAAAGATTAAACATACTTAGATACATCCTCATTAAATTTCAATAGGACAACATAAAGAAAAATTATTGTAGTGCCAGAAGTGAATCAATTACTTACCAGGTATTATTGTATGAATAATAATTAGGCAGGGCGGCTAGGTGGCACAGTGAATAGAGCACCGGTCCTGGAGTTAGGAGGACCCGAATTCAAATCCTCAAACAAATTCAAGGCCTCAAACACTTAACACTCAAAAATACTAGCCGCATGACCATGGGCAAGTCACTTAACCCCAATTGCCCTCCCAAAAAAAAAACAAAATAAAAAAACTAATAATAATAATTAGGATCACTGTAGCCTTTTCAAGAAATATAAGGAAGAATTACAGAAACTGGAACACAACATTTACACAATTAAGAAACATGGGTCAACCTTAAAAGGGTTATACATAGATAGAGGATGTAGGTATAAATGAATTAACCTGAGGATAAAAAAAAAAACTTATAAAGGGGGTCAAAGGGACTGCAATGGGATAAAAGGAAAGGATGAGACAGAAATAGTTAATTATGCCTTATGAAGAGGCATAAAAATACACTACAGTAAAGGGGAAGGAACGAGGGAGAAGAACATCATTTGAACATTATTCTCACTGGTTCTGGTTCAAAGAGGGATCAACATAATCAGTTAAGTTTAAGATTCTAACATGAAAAGACACGAAAACTCATTAAAAAGAGGGAAAGGAGGGAGGGAGAGGAGCACTGTATGAAATTTACTCTCACTAGTTTGGGGTCAAAGGGGGAATAAGATACTCTGATAAGTATAAAAATCTATTGTGTCCTATAGGCAGTCGGAGGGTAAGGGAGGGATAAAAAGGGGGGGGGATTAGAGGGAAGAGAAATAGTAGTAAGGGGAGAGGGTAGGTAAAGAAGGGGAGGGTTACCGGGAGGGAACACTGAGGGAGGCGGTGGTCAAAAGGAAAACCCTCAAGGAGGGGAAAGAAGAAGGAAGAAACAAAACCATAAGCAGGGGAGGGAATAGGATGGAGGGGAATCATTACTGTGAATGTGAATGGGATAAATTCTCCCATAAAACAGGTGGATAGCAGAATGGACTAAAAACTACAATCCTACAATATGCCGTCTACAAGAAACATATCTGAAACAAAGGGATACCCACAGGGTAAAGGTAAAAGGCTGCAGTTAAATATATTATGCCTCAGCTAAAGTAAAAAAAAGCAGGGTTAGCAATCCTTATCTCAGATAAAGCAAAAGCAAAAACAGATCTAATTAAAAGAGATAAGGAAGGAAACCATATCCTGCTAAAAGGCACCATCGAGAATGAAGCAATATCATTACTTAACATATATGCACTAAGTGGTATAGCATCCAAATTCCTAGAGGAGAAGTTAAGGGAATTGGAGGGAGAAACAGATAGCAAAACTATACTAGTGGGAGACCTTAATCTCCCCCTCTCTAAACTTGATAAATCTAACCTCAAAATAAATAAGAAGTTAAGGAGGCGAATAGAATTTTTGAGAGGCTAGATATGATAGATCTCTGGAAAAAAATGAATGGGGATAAAAAAGAATATACTTTCTTCTCAGTGGTTCATGGCAAATACTCAAAAATCGACCATGTTCTAAGGCATAAAAACCTCACAATTCTGTGCAGTAAGGCAGAAATATTAAATGCATCCTTCTCAGATCATGATGCAATAAAAATTATATGCAATAAAGGGCCATGGAAAGACAGACTAAAAACTAATTGGAAATTACACAATTTAGTCCTAAAGAATGAGTGGGTCAAACAAGAAATTATAAAAACAATCAGTAATTTCATTCAAGAGAATGATAATAATGAGACAACATACCAAAATTTGTGGGATGCATTAAAGGCAGTTCTTAGGGTAAGTTTTATATCCCTGAGTGCATACATGATTAAATTAGAGAAAAGGCAGGTCAATGAATTGGGCATGCAATTAAAAAACCTAGAAAAAGAACAAATTCAAAATCCCCAATTAAATACTAAATTAGAAATATTGAAAACCAAAGGAGAGATTAATAAAATTGAAATTAATAAAACTATTGAATTAATAAATAAAACTAAGAGCTGATTTTATGAAAACGCCAATAAAATTGATAGATCCTTAGTCAATATGATAAAAAAAGAAGAAAACCAAATCATGAATATCAAAAATGAAAAGGGTGAATCTACCTCCACCGAAGAGGAAATCAAAACAATAATTAGGAATTATTTTTCCCAATTGTATGCACATAAATTTGACAATCTTAGGGAAATGGATGAATATTTAAAAAATACAAGTTGCCCAGATTAACTGAAGAGGAAGTAAATTACTTAAATAACCCCATCTCAGAAAAAGAAGTTGAATAAGCCATCAGTCAACTCCCTAGGAAAAAGTCTCCAGGGCCAGATGGATTTACTAGTGAGTTCTATCAAACATTTAAAGAACAATTGATTCCAATACTCTACAAACTATTTGGGAAAATCAGTGAAGAAGGAGTCCTACCAAATTCTTTTTATGACACAAATATGGTACTGATAGATGCAAAAATTTTAAATAAAATATTAGCAAAAAGACTATAGCAACTTATCTCAAGAATAATACACTTTGATCAGGTAGGATTTATTCCAGGAATGCAAGGATGGTTTAATATTAGGAAAACCATCAGTGTAATTGATCATATCAACAATAACACTAGCAGAAACCACATGATTATCTCAATAGATTCAGAAAAGGCTTTTGACAAAATACAACATCCATTCCTGTTAAAAACACTAGAAAGAATAGGAATAAATGGAGCCTTCCTTAAAATAATAGGTAGCATCTATTTAAAACCATCAGCAAATATTATATGTAATGGGGATAAGATAGAAGCATTTCCAATAAGATCAGGAGTGAAACAAGGGTGTCCACTATCACCCCTCTTACTCAATCTGGTACCAGAAATGTTAGCAGTAGCAATTAGAGAAGAAAAAGAAATCAAAGGAATCAAATTAGGCAAAGAACAGACCAAGCTATCACTCTTTGCAGATGATATGATGATATACTTAGAGAATCAAGTAAACTACGTGAGACAATAAATAAATTTGGCAAAGTTGCAGGATATAAAATAAACACACATAAATCCTCAGCATTCCTATATATTTCCAATGAAATTCAACAGCAAGAGATAGAAAGAGAAATCCCATTTAAAGTTACTGTAGATATTATAAAATATTTGGGAATCTACCTGCCAAAACAAACCTATATGATCACAACTACAAAACACTTCTCACATAAATAAAGTCAGATCTAACTAACTGGAAAAATATCAACTGCTCGTGGCTGGGTCAAGCTAATATAATAAAAATGACAATTTTACCTAAATTAAATTATATATTTACGTGCCATACCAATCAATTTACCAAAAAACTACTTTATAGAGCTAGAAAAAATAGTAACAAAATTCATTTGGAAGAATAAACGGTCCAGAATATCAAGGGAATTAATGAAAAGAAATGCTAGGGAAGGTAAACTAGCTATACCAGATTTCAATCTGTATTATAAAGCAGCAGTCATCAAAACTACTTGGTACTGGATGAGGAATAGAGTAGTGGATGAATGGAATAGATTAGGCACATGAGATTCAGCAGTCAATGACTATAGTAATCTATTGTTTGATAAACCCAAAGACCTCAGTTTTTGGGATAAGAACTCATTATCTGACAAAACCTGCTGGGAAAACTGGAATATAGTATGGCAGAAACTGGGCATATACCATTATCTAAAAGCATATACCAAAATCAAGTCCACATGGGCGCATGATCTAGGTATAAAGGTTGATACTGTAAGCAATCTCGGAAAACAAGGAATAGTTTTTACCTGTCAGATTTGTGGAGAAGGAAAGACTTTATGACTAAACAAGAATTAGAGAGCATTATAAAATGCAAAATGGATAATTTTGATTACATTAAATTGAAAAGTTTCTGTAAAAACAAAGCCAATGAAACCAAGATTAAGAGGGAGATGGGAAATTGGAAAGAATTTTTACAACTTATGTCTCTGATAAAGGACTCATTTCTAAAATATACAGAGAATTGAGTCAAATCTGTAAGAATAAAAGTCATTCCCCTATTTATAAAAGGTCAAAGAATACAAACAGGCAGTTTTCAGAGAAAGAAATTAAAGATATCTATAAGCACATGAAGAAATGCTCTAAATCACTATTGATTAGAGAAATGCAAATCAAAACCATTCTGAGGTACCACATCTCACCAGTCAGATTGGCTTACGATGACAAAACAGGGAAATGACAAATGAGAGGATGTAGGCAAATTGGAACACTAATGCATTGCTGGTGGAGTTGTGAACTGATCCAACCTTTCTAGAGAGCAATCTGGAATTATGTCCAAAGGGCTATAAATAATTTCATACCCTCTGACCCAGCAATACCACTTCTATGGTTATATCCCAAAGAGAAAACAGAAGTGGGAGAAAGACCCATATGTACAAAAATATTTATAGCAACTCTTTTTGTGGTAGCAAAGAATTGGAAATTAAGGGGGTGCCCAGCAATTGGGGAATGGCTGAACAAGTTGCGGTATATGCGTGTTATGGAATACTATTGTGCTATAAGAAATGAGGAGCAGATGGACTTTATATTTACCTGGAGAAGCTTATATGAACTGATGCTGAGTGAGAAGAGCAGAACCAGGAGAAATTTGTACACAATTACAGACACAAGGTATGTGTGATGACCAGCTTTGATAGACTGGACTCTTCTCAGCAATGCAGTGATATAAGCCAATCCCAAAAGACTCATGATGGAGAGAGATGTCTACATCCAGAGAAAGAACTAGAAAGAACTGAGTTTGTATCTAGATTGAAGCCAACTACCTGATCTTTCTCCTTTTCTTGTTTGGTTTTATTTCCTCTTTACCATTTTTCATTCCATCTGATACAATCCGTCTTTATACCCTGACTAATGTCTAATGTGAAAGTATTTACAGATGCTATACTTGACTGTATGCCACCATGGGGGGGGGGGAACAGAATGTGAAACTGAAGGAATTGTGGAATTGAATCTTGTAAACTAAAATAAACAAACAAATTAATAAAAAAAAAAGTAGAAACATGGGTCAAACCATCCACTCAGAAAAGCTCAGCATGAAGGGCCCAGTAAAAATGGCAGAGTAGGCGGAAAGTATAGTCCAGTTTCCTCCACAATTATCCAACAAAAATCTAAAAGAGCATGAATGCTTTATTTTTTTAAATATTCAGCTTCTACCCTCCTGCTATTCTCTTTACCTCATCCAGTCCCCAAATGGGAAATTTTCCTTTCTCTCTTTCCTTTTAAACTCTTCTTTACAACTTCCTGATTTGGTCTTAGAATCTGTATTGCTTGTGACTCCTTCCTTTTTGGATCTACCTAGGCTCTCATTCCCTGGTTTCCTTCACCTGTTGTAATGGTAATGTACTGTGAATGTGAAGACCCCTTTTTGTATTGGCAAGTAAACAGGTACTTACCACTTAGTAATTAATCAAACTTCTGTGAAAGAAACTGAAGGTATGAACCCTGTTCCTGACATGACAGGAAGGGCTTGGTTGAAACAGGAAGTAGCTAATGCTATGTGTATATTAAGGAAAAGCCCCAGAGAGGAAGGGTCAGAATTTCTTAGGACCAATATCTGGAACCAGAGCATCTACAGAAGAGAAATGAGAATTGCAAACTGAGTCAGAATTTCCTGAGAACTTGTGGTGGTGGAGATTCTGCTGAAGAGGAGCCCAGGAGGCCAGGAGTGCCACCGCTGGTGCCGCCCCCGCCCCCCCCCCAATAAGGTGATTCTGATTTTTGAATGAGCTGCAGAAGACTGAGGAAGCATGACCAGCATGATAAGACTTTGTGGCTTGGTTGAGCCTTGAATTCCTGGGAAAAGAAATTGTGAAGGAATTGAAATGGACTGGACCCTGTGAACTTCAGTGTGAAGCAGGACTTACACGGAGAGCTGGACAAGGAACTGGGAGCTGTCTGCCTTTGAATCCAGCTAGGAGTTGCCTGCGTTGAGTCAAGATGAAAAGATATCTCTGTGGGTACTGAGTAGTGATGAAACTGTAGTTTACTAGTGACCTAGGGGTAGAGGGTCTGTGTATTTTCTAATGATTTTACTTAGTGATTAATGATACTTAGTAATTGATTGCTGAATAAGTGACTGAGTTAACTTAGTGTGCCCCATGAGTGGAAGACTTAGACAATGTACTTTGAGATTCTTTGTTGAAAATTTTGTGGCCACTATGGTGGAAACTATGTGGCCATTTTAATGATAAACTGTTGTGAATACTAGATTATGATTTTCTGTGATAAGTTATAATATTGTGAATGCTGTACCTTGATTTTCTGTGAATGCTTTGCTTTGATTTGTTATGGAATAAACAGAGTGTTCACGATACTGTGTAATGGAACCTTAAAAGCTGTTCACAGTATCATTCTTCTGAAAAGCAGCTCATGCATGGCTTTACACCTGTTCTTTCCTGTTTTCCCCGCTGAGATGAATATATTTCTACACCAAAACATTTATGTGTGTGGGTGTTTTACACCTTTCTTTTACCAGTTCAGATTAAGGTTCCAGTGTTGCTGGCTTCTCTCACTTGTTTTTATACAGATTTCTCCTGGTATAACCTTGATTATGTGAGTAACGTAAGTATCCCTGTCTTGCCTCCCCTCTTTCCTTCCCTAATGTATCCTTTTTTCACTCCCTTTACTTTTTTAAGATTGTCAAAACATGACAAAACCATTCCCAGGCTCTCTGTCTTATTTAATTCTCTCTGTGATTAACAATGATATTTGGTTTCTGATTCTTAAGAAATAAAGGAGGAATGGCTAGGTGGCACAGTGAATAGAGCACTAGCCTTGGAGTCAGGAGGGCCTCAGTTCAAATCCAGCCCCAGACACTTGACACACTAACTAGCCGTGTGACTTTGGGCAAGTCACTTAACCCCAATTGCCCTTCAATAAGCAAAAAAATAAAATAAAATAAAGAAATAAAGGAAATTATTAGTAATTGTTCTGCCTAAATGTATGGCAATAAAAACAATGACTTGTTTTAAGAAATGTATTTCACAAAAATGTAGGATGCTCAAATTAAAAGAAATAAAAAATTTAAATAATGCAGTTTCAGAAAAAGAAAGATAAGTCATAAATGAACTCATAAAGGAAAAAACCTCTAGGACCAAATGGATTTAAAACCATATTCTAGAAGATGGCAGTGTAGAAGCAGGAAAATTCTGTGATCTCCCCACACAACCACCTCAAATACCTATAAAATATGACTCTAAACAAATTTTAGAGCTACAGAACCCACAAAGTGACAAGAGAGAAACAAATCTCTTGCTGAAGGCAGCCTGGAAGGCAGCCACGAAGGGTTCATCACAGCGTGCTGGGAGCCGAGCCCAGCCTAGCATGAGCCCTAGTTTAGTCCTAGGGCAGCCCTGAACAGCTGCAGCAGACTTTGGGAGAGTGGATAACCAGCAGCAGTGGCAGTTTCCAGAATTATCAACACATAAATGCCAAAGAAAAAGTGAGAGGTCAGTGTAGAACTCTGTTGGAACTGGAGGGAGGGGGGGGGGAGGAGTGGGTCCAGCCCCTGCCCCCCAAGCTAAAAGTGGCAGAGGTGTGGCAGCCACCTCCACATAGCTACTTCCAGAGCCTTGGGGAGTAATCCTGAGGTGTGTGACCAGTGAGCCAGAGTTTGTAGGGGGGCTGTAGAGATGATGACCTCTGAATAGCTCCAGCAACTGTGAAAATCCTAGAGATTTGGGACAAAGCTCTCCCCTCTAGAAGCAAAGTTTTACTGTGGCAAAGAGCTAAAAAGTCAAGTAATTGAGTGGAAACATGAGCAAGCAAAGGAAGCAAAGCAAGCATAGCAATCCAACTTTAGATTCCTTTTTTTGGGAAGAAAAAGGATCAAAGCATGGAATGAGAGGAAGACAACAAAGTCAGAAATCCTGCATCAAAAGCTTCCAAGAACTAGTTACAGGCCATGGAGGAGCTCAAGAAGGATTTTGAAAACCAAATAAGAGAAGTAGAGGAAAAATTGGGAAGAGAAATGAGAATGATGCAAGAAAATCATGAAAAGCAAGTCAATAGTCTGACTGAATATCACCTTAAAAAATAGACTAAGTCAAATGACAAAAGAGGCCCAAAAAGCCAAAGAGGAGAAGAATGCCTTACAAACCCGAATTTGCCAGATAGAAAAAGAATTTCAAAAGCTCACTGAAGAGAATAATTCATTTAAAATTAGATTGGAGCAAATGGAAGCTAATGACTTTATGAGAAATCAAGATACTATTAAACAGAACCAAACACATAAAAAAAAAGAAGACAATGTTAAATATCTCATTGGAAAAACCACAGACCTGGAAAATAGATCCAGGAGAGAGAATTTAAAAATTATTGGACTACCCCGAAAGCCATCATCAAAAAAGAAGCTAGAAATCATTCTTCAAGAAATTCTCAAGGAAAATTGCCCTGATGTTTTAGAACCAGAGGGCAAAGTAGAGGTTGAAAGAATCCACTGATCACCTCCTAAAAAAGATCCTAAAAAGAAAACTCCTAGGAATATCATAGACAAATTCCAGAGTTCCCAGGTCAAGGAGAAAATATTACAAGCAGCCAGAAAGAAACAATTTGAGTATTGTGGAAATACAATCAGGATAACACAAGATCTAGCAGCTTCTACATTAAGGGACTGAAGGACTTGGAATATGATATTCTGAAGGTCAAAGGAGCTAGGATTAAAACCAAGAATCACTTACCCAGCAAAATTGAGTATCATGTTTCAGGGGAAAATATGGTCATTCAGTAAAATAGAGGACTTTCAGGCATTCTTGATGAAAAAACCAGAGTTGAACAGAAAATCTGACATCCAAATACAAGAAGCAATAAAAGCATGAGAAGGTAAACAGGCAAAAGAAATCATAAGGAACTTGTTAAAGTCGAACTATTTACATGCCTACATGGAAAAACAATAATTGTAACTTATGAAACTTTTCTCAGTATGAGAATAGTGGAAGGGAATATAAATGTGTATATATATATGTATAAAAACATATATACGTCTATACAGGAGGGTATATTGTGTATGAATACTTATATAAGTGTGTGTATAAATGTGTTCAGGTATACATAGACAGAGAGCACAGGATCAATTGAATAGTAAGAGATGATATTTAAATGGTGAAACTGAGAGGTGAGAGAGGAATATAATGAGAGGAGACGGTGAGAGACAGAATGGGGTAAATTATCTCATATAGAAGAGGCAAGGGAAAACTGTTACAATGGAGGGGAAGAACAGGAAAGCAAAAGGGAATGGGTTGACCTTACTCTCATTGAATTTGACTTAGGGAGGGAATGACATACACACTAAATCCCAATAAATCTTGCCCTACAGGAGAGCAGGGGGGAAAGGGATGGGAGGGATGATGATGAGGAGGGCAGGCTCGGGGGGAGGGTAGTTAGAAGCACACACTTTTGAAAAGGGACAGGGTCAAAGTAGAGAATAGAACAAGATGGGGGTGGGATAGGATGGAGGGAAATATAGTCAGTCTTTCACAATATATCCACTATGGAAATGTTTTGCGTAACTACAGATGCACAACCTATATTGAATTGCTTGTCTTCCCAGTAAGGGCAGGTAATGAGGGAAGAAGGGAAAGAATCTGGAATTCTAAGTTGTAAAATCAAATGTTTAAAAAATACATCATCATCATCATCATCATCATCATTATTATTATTTACATGCAACTGGGAAATAAAATATACAGGCACTGGTGTATAGAGATCCATCTTGCCCTACTTGAAAGTTGGAGGGTGGATGGGTGAGGAGAGAGGAGATTGGGGGAGAGGGTATACAGTGGGATCCCTGTTTTAGGGTAGCGGGTAGGGGAAACACGGGGAGAAAATTCGAAACTCTAAATCTTGTGGAAATGAATGATGTAAACTAAAAATAAACATAAAATTTAATTAAAAAAAATAAACCATATTCTATCAAGTATCCAAGGAACTATTAATTATGGTAATACACAAACTATGTGCAA
Source organism: Petaurus breviceps papuanus (assembly GCF_028583685.1). Classification (NCBI taxonomy): domain Eukaryota; kingdom Metazoa; phylum Chordata; class Mammalia; order Diprotodontia; family Petauridae; genus Petaurus; species Petaurus breviceps. Next base: position 167,683 of record NW_027186452.1, on the reverse strand, counting down.
AAACGGGAAAAGATAGACAGACACAAAACAGGAAAGAAAACTACAGACCAATATTCCTAATGAACATTGACACAAATATTTTGAATAAAGTATTAGCAAAGAGGGCATGGGAATATGTAAAAAAAGTTTGCAAATATAACCAAGTAGGATTTATATCAGGAATGTATGGTTCATTCAGTATTAGGAAAATCATAAACATAATAGACCACATTAATAACAAGAAAAAAGTTTTATATTAACAGATGCAGAAAAAGCTTTTGACAACATAATACCCATTCTTGTTTAAAAAAAAAAAAACAAAGGCATAAACTGCTTTTCCTTAACACAGCACTTCTGTTTATTATCAATAAAATCTAGCAGGAAAAGTTAAATTACATTTAAAGTAACTACAGAATGTATTAAATACCTACCAAGACATATAGTACCTTAGTCAATTAGCACTTATTAAGTACCCACTATGTGCCAGGAACCATGTGCTAAGTACTAGGGATCAAAGAAAGGCAAGAAACAGTCCCTCCTCTCAAGGACCTCCCAATCTAATATGGGGAACAACATGAAAACAGCTATGTACAACAACATAAATGCAAGATAAAACTTTGGGGGAGTCTCAGAGGGAAGGCACTAAGGGTAATAATGAATGGGAAGAAGGTAGGACTTTAGCTGAGACTTGAAGGAAACCAGAGAAGCCAGGACATGATGCTGAGGAAGGAACAGAATTTCAGGCATGGGGGATAGACAGTAGAAATGCCCAGAGTTGTCTGGGGTGTCTTGTGCAAGGAATAGGTGTGTGTCTAGAGGGGATGGGGTTGGGGTGTATAAGGTGTATAGAATCTAGAAAAATAGTAAGAAGCAATGGAGGGCTTTGAAAGCCAAATAGAAGATTTTATATTTGAGCCTAGAGGCAATAGGGAGCCAGCAGAATTTGTTAGAGAGGATAGTCTGTAGTACAAAGCGACTTGTGGGGAAGCCAACCAACAGGCTCTTGTAATAGTAAAGTGTGAGGTGTTGAGGAAGTACAAGTAATGGCAGTATCAGACGAGAGTAGAGAGTGTACATAAGAGATATTATGAAAGTTTAAACAAGACTTGGAAACTGGATGTGGGAGATGAGACAGTAAGGAGTCAACCATAACAACTAGGTTGTGGGCCTGGGTGCCTAGAAGGATGGTTATCCTTTCCAGTAATTGGGAAGTTAGGAACAGGGGATAGTTTGGGATATGTTGATTTTGAGATATCTATGGGACATCCAGTTCAAGATGAAAAACTCAAGATTAAGAAAGAGGCTAGAGCTAAACAAGCAGAGTTGAGAGTCATCTGCAAAGAGATAATCAAACCATAAGAACTGATGGATCACCAAATGAAACAGTACAGAGGGAGAAGAGAGTTCAGGACAGAGCCTTGGAATATCCACAATTATAAGGCATGACCTGAATGAAGATCCAGCAATGGAAATAGAAGAGCAGTAGGGAGGACAGGACAGAGGAGAATCAGTGGAGCGTCATAAAAACCCAATAGACACAATAACAAGAAGAGTGTGATCAACAGCATTAAGACCTTGGGGAGGTCAAGGATAAGGATTGAGAAAAGGCACCATTATATTTAGTAATTAAGAAATCATTAGTGACTTTGGAGAGAGTAATATCTGTTGAATGACGAGGTCAGAAGCAAGACTGCAAAGACTTCAGAATGAAGGAAATAGAGACAGCTACTGTACGTGGCCTTCTCAAGAAGTTGAGCCACAAAAGGGACAAGAGATATGGCTAGAAAGGATGGATTCAACAAGTGAGGAAGACACAAGCATGAAATTAATCTGGCAAAAAAAACTGGTTTAGATCAACAGTGCACAACATATGACATGAGATACCAAGATAAGTTCCAAGTGGATACGTGGCTTAGATAAAAAAAGGTCACATAATAGACTAAGGGAAATAACTACCTGAGGAAAAAAATATTTGTGGCAAGTCTCTCTGACAAAAGATGAATATCTAAGGTAAACAATTGATTCAAATATATGAGAAGAGCCATTTACCAACAGATAGTTTGCATTTCTTACAGTACTCCCTGTTCTCATGCTCCAAAACTAACATATTGTTGGGTGAAGAAGTGAATTGGTCCAGTCATTCTGGAAAGCAATATGGAACTTTACCCAAAAAGTCACTAGTTAAGTGACTTGCATACTCTTCAACCCTGCGATAACACTAGTAAGCCAATGCCCCAAAAAGATCAAAGAGGGAGAAGATTCATATTTACACAAATACTTAAAGAAGCTCTTTTTTGTTGTAACAAAGTTACAAACTTGAAACAAAATGGGTACCCATCAATTGGGGAAATGGATGAACAAATCAAAATATATAAAAATAATGGAAGAAAGGATAAAAAGGACAACTTGGGGAAATCTGGGAAAATCTTCTTAAATGACACAGAATGATAAAAAGAGAGAACAATTACACAGTAATAGTGCAGTAAACAGAAACCATTTGAAAAGACTTAAGACTTTTTGATCAATGCAATTACCAACCAGTTTCCAGAGGACCAATAATGAAGAATGGTACCCACCTCTTGACAGAGAGATAACAGATTGACATAAATTAGGATACAGCCAATGTATGGATTGGTTTTGTATGATTTTTTTTAATTGGGTGAAGAGGAAAACTGGGGGATAGGGAGCAGAGCTGGTGATGTTTGCTACCTTCCCCCCAAAAAAGGAAGAAAAGAAGGTCATTGAAGCATTAAAGGGAAACATAGCAGAGAACAGAAGTTCAGAAGAAAAAATTGACAAGCAGGTAGACTGAAAGTTAAATGGTGAATTTATCATATAACTTTTTAAAAAACAACTTTCTTGTAACAGATTCACAAATTCATACATAATTCTTTTGTTGTTGTAAGTGCAGATTTTTTTTTCAAAAATAAATTTTTTTTAAAGAAAAAAGGAAAGACTTCCTGGGTCAAATCTGCCAGGATTATTATTGAGTGGGGGAAAGGTTTTGGGTTCCCTAAAGTCAGCCCTTTGACCCATGTGTGACTGGGAAGCATGGCAATGGATGTCCATCTGCAAGTCAGTGAGGATATGTGGAGATCTTCCAGTACGTAAATCTTAGCTGGAGTAAGAATAGATACTCCCTCATTCCTTTTTATTTCATCTATGCTACCATCTTCCCTTTTCTTCCTGAAAATATATGAAATGTTTGTGAGTTTCATTTTTGTCCTGAGTCTATAGTGCTAAATAGTGTGTTAACTAATATCATCCTAATAAATAAGCTATCTATATACTGACCTTATTTATAAAGCTGCTTGGTTCCTCTGGTTCTATAACCATTTCAGTTTTTTGTTGCCAGTGTACAAAATTACTTTACGTGGTCATGGCATTTAAGGGAAAACTCACAACCAATCACTTTCTGGAGGCTCTGAATCTATTTCTAAACAAAAATCCAAGAAGAAATAGGAAAGCTCTTTTTAGATGGGCCATTTTTTGTCTTGAAAGACATATACATTGAACTGTTGTCAAACCTGTTCTCTTATGCCCTCTAGTGGCAATGTGAGTGCAAATGTTTTTATTTTAGGAGTAAATACAGCATATGCCGTTTCTATCTGGTCAGATCTATAGTTATGCCGAAATATGGCCTCTGTATTACCTTTCTTTTCTCTTTACATGAAAATTTTCCTTTAAGAAAATCCACTTTGGGGTGGCCAGGTGGTGCAGTGAGTAAGAGCGCCAGCCCTGGAGTTGGGAGACCCAGGATCAGTTCCGGCCTCAGATACTTAGCACCCACACAAAATAACTGGCCGTGTAACCTTGAGTAAGTTACTTAACCCCAATTACTTAAAAAAAAATCCACTTTGGAAACTCTTATTTAATACTACATAAAACTTCTTCTAAAATCATCCATATCAAATCCAAAGCCATAGAAAAAATTTTAGTAACAAAAGCAAAACCAAAGAACTTACACATTCAACTATGTGAGAATAGAGCAATAAACTCACATTTTACATTATAATAAAAATCAAAACATAAGGGGGTTGGGGAAGAGATGTGGCTGCTCCCAATCTATAATTATTTAACATTAATCAATGTGTCTTGGCAGTGTGTTAGGTGCTGGGGGTACAAAGAGAAAAACAAAAATCTCCCATCTTTAAGAAGTTTACATTATATAATGGGAAACAACATGTATACATGTACTAGACAAAGACAGAGTAACTGGGGGGCAAGGTGGGGGTCAAAAGAAGGCACTAGTAGCCAGAGAAGAGAATCAGCAAAAGGACTCACACAGGAGGTGGCACTCATCTGAGCTTTGAAGGAAATGGGATTCTATGAGACAGAAGTGAGGAGGAAGTGCGCTGCAGGTTAGGGGATGGCTTGTCCAAATACACAGAGATAGGAAATAGAATGTCATTCTATTACCAGTAAGAAGGAAAATTGGACAGGACTGTAAATGGTAAGACAGACTGGAATCACACAGTGGAAGGCTTTAAATGCCAAAGAGTGTATATCTGATAAAGATCCCTGCCCTCAAGGAGAAGAAGTTCTATAGGGATAGATAACATGTACACAAATAAGTATATGTGTGTATACCTTCATTTTGCCACCCAGGGGGATGAGAGAACAGGCCTAACAATTCAAAGGGGGCATATGGCTGCCTTTCAAATGATGCATGAAAAATGAGCTTTGCTGTTTTTTCCTGTATTTTTTGCTCAAGAAAAAAGGTTAGTGCCTACGTGAAGTGACTGGTTCAGGGTTCTCCCTCAAAAGCTGAGACCAACTAAAGTAATTAGTTCTGTACAGTGGCAACAAAAAAACTCAAGAGGTTAAAGAACTAGAGAAACCAAGTAACTGTGAACCACTGCAATTTACTGAGCAGAAGACTGACATGATTAGGCCTGTGCTTTAAGATTACTTTGGCAGCTAAGTCTATGTGGACTGGAGCAGCTGGGAACACTTGAGACAGGGACAATCAGCCAGGTGACTACTGTAATAATCTGGGTGTGGAGGGCTGGGAGAGATAAGGACCTAAGGTAGGGAGGTAGCTGCATTAGTACAGAAAAAGGGGACTAATACCAGAGATCACACGTAGGCACAACTGACAAGAATTGGTGACCGATTGGTTATATGGAATGAAGTGGAATGAGGTGAAGATGACTACAGGATTGCAAACCTAAGTAACTGGTACCCTTGACAGAGATGGAGAAGGTCAGAAAAGGGGTGGGTGTTTTAGAAGGGAAGGGAGAAAGACAAAGCTCCATTTCAGACATTTTGAGTTTGAGATGTCTACAGACATCTGTAGATGTTCAGTTTAAACCATCTAACAAACAACTGTAGGAGAAATCTCCTGGAGTAGATGGGAGGAGAGGTAGATCAAGGATATAAGTGGAGGAGCTGGCTGTGGCAAGGAGAAGGGCCATTTCTTTCATTAAAACCCAAAGTAAAGGAAGAAAAAAAATGAGTACTGATGTTAAGGGGGCTCAAGAAGTAGCATGTGAAAGATCAGGGAACCCTTGCCAGATAGGAGTGGAGTAGGAAGCTTGGGAAGGGAAGGTTTAGAAGAGCAGCTTTGGGAAGTGTGATAAAAAAACCAGTTAAGAAAAAAGAATGCCTTGCTACAATGAGGATCCATTTAAGGTTAGATAACAATCCGAAGAGCACACAATTAGCAAGGCTGAATTTCCTTCAGCATTGTCTAGTAGCATGTTAAGTAGCACAACTGTGTAAAAGCTAATGCACTTATCTCATGTTTCACAATTAATAAATTATGAAAGTTGTAGATAAAGGAACAAAAACTTACACTCTTCAGGAGTTTTGGGGGTTGTTTTAGCCTAAACACTTTTAAAACTGTTCTTATCCTCTTGTTCATATACCTATATTTGTTAGAGTGAAAATAAAATTTATAGTAAAAATACATCTCTTCAACTTAATCACTATGATTTCAAATCTATTTGATTCCTGATTTATCATTTCTTCCCACTTTCAACCTAAATTAAACTGATTTAATAAATGCTTTAAAAATTCACCAACTAATTAGGAACTTCAACACATTCTATGTACAAGGTACCCCTAAGGAAAAGAAAGTGAGAGCTGGTTTACTGTCTGCATGGAAGTGTTAGTCTTTTTTTGTCCAACTAGATTCCCTGGTAAGTTATTTCTTCACTTCTGAGAACTTGTAGGGAGGGACAAGTCAAACGCACAGAAAAAAATCTACATAACATCTTAAATGCCAAATAAGTAATACATACAGTAAATACTAAAGGGTTCAGAGCATGGAGAAATGGGACTAGAGTCTAGGTCAGAGAGGGCAGAATTTATACCAGACCTGAAAGGAGCAGTAGGATTCAGACAAAAAACCGAGAGTACTGAAGAGAGTACTGGCTTGTAAAAAAATCTTAGAGGTAGGAAAGTGCAAGGTTAGTGGCAGGTACAACAATGAGTAGTACAGATGTGGAATACTGATGTATGACACTGGTTCTCAACCTCAGGTTATGATCCAGATTAGGACTCGAAGTCTGGAGAAAGATGGTAAAGAATGCTCAAAAAAACTCATTCCTCAAGCTTCTAGCAAAAGACTGAGTGAAGTACAGGTTGATGGGAGAGATAGCAGGAAAAAGAAGCTGGCTCTTTACCCAGTCATAGTAGTTGTGATACTATGCCAGAACGTAATACCATCATCACTTCAAGAGTAGGTCACCAGATTGAAAACAAAAACAATAACAGTTATCTTTGCTTCCTACCCAAGTCCCCAAGGAGCAAGGGGTGAGGGGTAGCAAAACTTGGGACAGAGCAAATTTGAAGCCTAAACGGTAAGAAATTGTGAAACCTTTTTAATTGTGAGAACCATGTTATTTGCCAATTGCATCAGAATAGAATAGGATCTACTGATATAAGAAAGTAGTAGTTAAGACTTAAAAAAAAAATAAGTAAGGGATGAGCCCGAAGAGTCTTGAATGTCAAGCTAAGGAATTTGAGCTTTATCTCATAGGCCAGAGGTATCAAACAAACAGACCAAGTTGCTACTCAAACCAAATTAAAATGCAACTGAGAAATATTAAACAAAACAAGTAAAACCACAATCAAACATAGATAAGATTAACATTTTTAAAACTGTTGATAGGTGACCAGTAAAGATGAGTTTGACACTCAGGAGGCAATGAAATCATCGACAATTTTTGAGCAGAGGACCAACATGATCAGTAATCGTGTAGGGTAGTTGGCAGAAAAAAGATCTAAAGCAGGGACAGACTATTGTAATAATGAAGGCATGAAATGACAAGGTTGATATTCCCAGTAATAAAAAGTGACACACTGGAGAGAATTTTAAAAGGAAGGACAGGCTGAACTCTGAGGCTGACCTGATATATGAGGAACCAAGTAGAGCTGTTTTAAAAGGGGCATGTGAAAGGGTACAAGGTAAATACACAAGGCAACAGGGCAAGACATAGAGGAACCATTACAGACCTCCTCTTCAGGAAGACATTATAAAGTTGCTACAGAGATTTTTTAAACATACCTAAATCAGTAAATATACTTACTATAATGCTGAAGGAAAAAATGAAACTACTTTAAGTGTTTAAAAGTAGATACTTTGCAGATGCACTAAATTTCTTTCTATAGCAACAACCAATATGTAAGTGGCATTAAAAGAACATTACACATAAATTTAATTCTATTCAATTAGATCTAGAAAAAAAACAAATCAATTTACAAACATTACAAACAGAAAAAATTCTTACTTTCATTTGCAAAGATTTAGATATTACATACTAAGAAAATGCAAACCGTTCTCTAAGAAATGTCTCCTTTTGCCAATTTTCAAATCGTATTCCAATATGAACTAATTTGGAAGTCCATTTATGATAGTTTCTTATTAATAGCTACAAATAAGCTATGGGGGTGGAGAGGAAAAGAGGATGGGAAATAAACATACAAGCAGTAAGATTCAATAAAAGTAACTAAAACAACTACAATTATAGTATTTTGCTACATTCAAGAGTGAAACTATCTAAATAATTGTAGAGCAGGGGCTAACAACAGTGGATCCATAAACTGGGCTCTTTTTTTTAATGTTGATAACTGTATTGCAACTTAATCAGTTTCCTTTGTAATCCTATGCGTTCTACTTTTTGCATTAGAAACATTAGTCTAAGAAAGGGTCCACAGGTTTCACCAGACTACTGAAAGAGTCTATGAAAGCTTAAAAATCCTTACTATAGTGAACTTCCACAGGTTAGCTAGTTCTTTTAGGCAGTATTTATCTTAAACCATCCAAAAGAGTTAAATGGATGTCACTTATAAGCACAGTGAATTTTAAATGAAAAGAATTTTAGAAGTTATTCTTCATTTTAGAGTGAAGAAACCCATAACTCCAAAAGGTCAAGAGACCCATTTAAGGTCAAAGGGCAAGTTTGTGGCAGCTATAGAACTAGAAGTTGGGTCATCTGATTCCCACCCAAGGTTCCTTCCACTATACAACTTTGTAACAATTAATTCAGAAGATTTTATTTCCCTTTATCCAGAACTCACTACACAAACTTTTATTGTAGTCAACTCAAAATCTTCTTTTCGCACTTTAAGCCAACTTCCCTCCTGAGTTCTCTTGAATGAAGAGAGAGAACAGTTACTATAAGAATCACGCAAACATCTGTAACAAAATGAACCATCACTACAAAAAGTCAAATTCTTGAACAATTTCCTTGCTGGCTCTATTTTCAATTCAAATGGCTGTTTGACCTTTGGGTTAGATTTATTTCTTCAGACATGATGCTCCAAGAATATACACTGCCCTGATGTAGAGCTAACTCATGGGATAATCAATTCATTTCAACAAACATTTTATCATTAAGGGCCTATCTACTACATGCAGGGCACTACTGAAAAACAGTAATTGTAAAGATAGATATTAAATCAAGAAAGCTTTGAAATGAGGCAGGGAAATTTCAGACTTATTTAAGATTGCCATTTGAAATATTCAGACATAACTGTAATAATAGGAAAGAAAAGACATTTTAAAATATGCAGTCATGCCTTAGTTGACCACACAGTAAGTCAATCATTTAATAAATGCTTGGCTCATACTACCGGTAAGTAGTTAGTAAATACTTTTTCATTCGTTTTCATACAATAATAAGTAGGTAGAACTGGAAGCAAGGTAGCAAGAGGAAAAGCTATGAAGGCGCAGTAAATGAGGAAGGACCAATATAGTGTTCAGACAGAACAAAAAGTTATTCAGTTTATATTAAAGTAATTAAAAATATGCTATCCTTATTCCTTTCAAGAAAATATCCAAGCTAACTTTGGGTTCTCTAGTTCTAACCTTTAAAGCAATATTGGTGCAAAGATAAATTACGAAGAGAACAGAATGAGCTTAGATCTCAGTAGTTAAATAGATCTCAAAGCTAAGAGCAAACAACCTAACATAATTACTTTACAAAACTGATATGTTTAGAGTCACTCAGATCTTCTATTGAGCTACTTACTAATGGCTTTTCAGGTTCAAATTCTAGTTTGAACTTAGCCTCCAGCTCTGATTTTTCCCTGCAATAAAATCTTACTCCGTAAGTGAAATAAACATTTTGAATTCCTTGTAAGCCCTTATTAGTGAGAGAATATTACAGGATTTAGATCAAGAAGGAACCTTAGAAATCATCTAGTCTACCTCATTTTTGGATACTGAGGCCCACGGAGCTTAAATGACTTGTCCAAGGTCACACTGGTAGTTAGCAGCAGAGATAGAATTTGAACCCAAGTCTACTGATTCCAAATCCAGTGCTCTAAGATCACGTCAATGACTTCCCTGCCAGCACATACACTGGATAGCAAGTAGAGTCTGGAGAGTAGGAAACTTTGGCAGTTATTAGACAGGTCAAGACTGCCAAAAGGAACATTTACATCCTGGGAAATTTTCAGTGTGGGAACTCCTGGTGTGGAAATTCCCTCCTCCAAGGTAGATCAGTTTAACAGTCACTTAAAAGTGTTAAAAAAAAATGTCTGCCCCACATTGCCTTGGACAGCAGGGAGGGGTCTATGGGACTCTACATTTGGTGCCAGGCTCTGTCCAATATGTAGGTAGATTGGAAAAACTTTTTTTGTTCCTCTTTCTTATTGTTATAAGGGAATGCCTGCTATATGGGAAGGGTGAAGGGAAGACTACCTTGACAAATGTAGGTGTTGTATAAACACAAACTATAGCAATTTTTTTTTTTGCCTTTTGGAGGGCAGTTGGGGTTAAGTAACTTGCCCAAGGTTATACGGTCAAGCTTTTTTGTGTGGGTGTTAAGTGTCTGAGGCCTGAACCAAACTCAGGTCCTCCTGACTCCAGGGCCAATGCTTTACTCACTGTGCCACCTAGCCGCCCCCATAAAAATTTATTAAAAAAAAAAAAACTGCCTGGAGCACAGAGAGGTGAAGTCACTTGTACAACGCTCAGCTGTTAGCATAAGCCAGAGGCAGGAAATGACCCCAAGTCTTCTTGATTCCAAGGCCACCCAATATCTACTATGCCAATTTAAATGACATGATTCACAGAACATGCTACCAATATATGCAATTACAATGGTTTCTACAGTCAATTCTTGATTAGCAATAATAATGAAAGGGTAGAAAAAATGCTGGTATAAATAATTCAAAAGTATATTAAAATTTTTTTTCATTGTATTTCTATATTTGGGGGTCGGGAGATTTATCTAATTGCTAAGTTTAACATTAAAATTACTTTGCACTCCCTAACTGCAAAAGGAGGAAAAATTTTTTTTAAGCAATTGGGGTTAAGTAACTTGCTCAAGGTTACACAGCCAGTTATTTCTGGGTGTGGTGCTAAGTATCTGAGCCCAGATTCAATCCCGGATCATCCCGACTCTGGGGCCAGTGCTCTACTCACTGAGCCACCTGGCCACCCGGAAAGGAAGAAAATCTTAGGTATAATGAGTGGTAAGGGAAAGAAAATGGAAATTTAAAATCTACCACAAGAGTCAAGTACCTACACATATGTAGATATATATGTAAGTATATATACACACATATGTAATATACATATATAATAAAGAAAATGTTTTATATCTGAAAAATTAGCTTCAATGGAACCTATTAAAGTTTCTTACATGGCTTTCAAAAAAGCTTAAGTATAATTCCTAAACAGAATTTCACTAATTAATTCAATCTAAATGGGAATGCAAGTGAATATCAAAATGATCAGACTAGGTATGTTATGGAGCCCGCTCCCAGAACCACCAGACTAAATTGTACTGTTTCTTTTGTGAGGAGCCTAAGTCAAAGTGCCTATTAGCTGCTCTTTTAGATAGTATGATTTAGGTTCCAGTGTCCAGCCAGTTGGTCATCTTCATTCAGTCCACAGACCCAACGGACAAAACAAAGTGGTGATTGTGGAAATCAAGTTAAAATGACTCAAAGCAACTGTCCTGACAGTAGGTCAATGACATCATCAGTAAATAAGGAACAGCACTTAAAAAATAGGCTGTTGTCAAATATAAGTACAATTTGGAATTTACTCTCTCATGAATCAGCAAAAGTAACATGCACAATGGGACAAAAAAGTGCCAACTAACATTAAAATAGAACACTGATAAGAGAACATAACAAAAGCCTAAAAATGATTTTAAAAAACAGCAACAGACTTTTTAATGGGAAGGGGGGATGGTGAGAGACAGGAAAGGATAACAGATCAATTAACCAATATCAAGCAGCTGGGGGGGGGGAGTGGCTGAGTATGCAACAAGAGTGTATAGAGATTTAGAGGTGGGTGGTGGGAGGAGGAGGGAGAGGGTGAAGAATCAACAGCTGATATAGGCTCCTGGCAGATTAAAAAGAAACTGGTCCAGCAGCTGAAAAGAACCAGCAGCTAAAAGGGATAAGTAGAACATGTGTCAGAGAAACATGCCTGCCTGACTGACAGAAACAGTATCAAGTCTGTTAGCAGGAAGAGGGAGAAGAGGCCTTTGGGATTACACAACTACATTGTTGAACTTTTCATTTAAACATCCCTATTCCTCATTTTTCCAAGTCTGAATTTTCAAATTTCCATTTTCCCAAATATTTCCTAAATAAGGGGAAGGGATGGCAGAAACCAAAATTCCATATGGGGGAAAATGCCAAGTATTCTGGGTTCTACCATTCTTAGTTTTGCTAACTGACAGAAGCAAAAACGTTCGACTAAAGTCAAAACACAATAGTTAAGAGCAAATACCTCCTGTTCTACAGCATCTTGTCCTTCTTTTGTACTTTTTCCACTTTTCCCCGATTTTGCTGGTTCCTAAGAAAACATCAAGCAGATTAAGTTTTATATTTTTGAGTTTGCAAAACCCTTAAAAGTTTTAGAACTCTTAAGAACCTATATGTAATTATATCTCATTTTAATATCAAAAAGTTCTAAATTATATTACTGTTTAGAGATGTAATAGACTACAAGACATTTATTTACTTTTTACTTTTTGTTACCAAGGCTACAAAAAGAAAAGCAAACAGATGCAAGATATATGCAATTATTTACGGTGTTGTATGTGGGTTTAAAAAAAAAGTCCCCTTCCTTTTCCCTTTTCCTAAACTCCTATGATGGTGGTTTCTAAGGTGACACTAAAATGCTATACAGCGCCACCTGAAACCAAAACAAAAAAAGCTAACGCAGCAGAAATACATATCATCACACATACACATCATCACAATGCAGGATAATAATACTATTTTATAGCACTATAAAGTCTCTCTCTGAAGGGACACACAATTTCTCACGATCACGAGGAATCCACTAGACAACTACAGTGAGCAAAGGAAGTTTGGTGTCCGGGGTTGATTTCCCAAACCCTCTCAGCCCCGAGCCCATCGACGGCTGCTGCTGTTGCTTCACCCTCTTCTCCAGGGCTAGAAGCATGTTCCAAAGCATCTCTGCAACAGATATCCCCCCACCACCCCCGCTGCTGCTGCTGCTCTGGAGAGGTTCTGGGGCGGGGGAGGCACCGACTGTGGACGCCAGATGCCGTTTCCCGGGGCAGCCGCACCCCCCCCCCCCCCCCCCGCCCGCCTTTCCTCCCAGAACAATCTCGGGCTGCTGTCACTGATTCCCAGGGGCCTGGACAGGGGCAGGGGGGCGGGGTGTGGGTGCTACCAGCCGCCCGGGCGTGGGCGGTGGGGAAGGGTGCCCCCTCCCTGACTTGCTTGAGATTTACCAACTCCTGGGGGTGGCGGGGGGTGGGGAGCGGAGGGTGGACCTAGGGTTAGGCCGCTGGAAGGGAGGGCTCCCGCTGCCCCGTCCGCGGCCTGGGCACCCCGGGCGCTTCCGCGCCGGCCCCGCTTCCTGGGTGACTAACTCCGGAGCATCAGTTGTCATTGTCCGGGGTTGGGGTCCCGGCGAGCGGGGGAAGCGCAGACGGGCCCCCCGCCAGGAGCAGAAGTTGTCGGCGAGTTCTCATCTCAGGGGGGCGGCGCCCGGGTCCCCACACTAGGCCCCGTCCCCACTGGGGCAGTTTCGTCTTCTCTCCTCCCGCCTCCAGGCCCGGCCCCCAGTCCCCATCCCCTCCGCTGGCTCGTCGGGCGGGCCGGGGCCCTGGACTCACTTTCTCCTTCTTGTTTTTATTCGGCATGACTGGTACGGGCCGCCCGCCCCTGCCGCCTCCTCCTGCGCCGCCGCCACCGCCTCTTCCTCCTCCTCCTCCGCCACCGCCGCCTCCAGCAGCAGCACCAGCAGGAGCAGCAGCAGCAGCGCCCCTGACGCTGCCTCCCTCTGCCCTCCTGCCGCCTTCGCAGCCGCCACCCCCGCCGCCGCCTAGCCGGGGACTGAGTCCCTCCCTCGCCCTCGCTTCCCCTTTTCCAGGCTCCCTGAGGCTGCAGCAGCCGCGGCGGCGGCGGCGGCGTCTCTTCGCCCCTCCCCCCTAGCCCTGACCGCCCCCCTCCCCCTTCTTCTCCCCCTCTCATAACCCCGCCCCCATTCCCTTTCCCCGCCCCGTTCCGCTTTGCCCGGGTTCCTGACCCCGCCCCACTTGGGCCCCTGCGCCGTCCCACTGCCGGGCACGGCCCTTTGTCATTGGTTGATTTCTCGACTCCTCCTCCGGTCACGTGTCTCCTAACGTTCGTCCCTGGTCTGGTCCTGCCGAGCTCAGCTTTCCCTCACTCTCGCGCTTTCGAGGGTCGGTCCCAGGCCGGGGTCGCGAGCTCGCTTCTTTTCCTCTAGTCCGGGGACTCTGGTGGGCGAGTGCCCGGGCTCTGCTCCTTTGGGGAATGCGAAGAAGGAGGAACAAGGCGTGACGGGCTGGGGCGAGGGAGACGCGGAGCCGAGCCGCTGAGCAACCCAAGGAGCTGGGTGGCCCGAGGCCGTCTGCCGCTGCCGTTGCCTGGGACAGGGTGTGCGGAGGGAGGGGAGCCCGTGGTGACTGGGAACGTTAGGCGCCGTTGAGGGCGGCTGCGGAGCCCGAGAGAGGTTTAAGGGGGCGGCTGGAAGCGACGTGTGAAGAAGCAGACCGTCCAGAACACAGGCGAAGAGCCACCCTCGCTAGCTGGGGAGAAACGGGGACACCCTTGTCCCCACCCCGCCCTCGCGCTGCCCACATTTTCTTCTCTCTTGCGGCTCCCTCTCGATTTAAGCTCTGAGGGTAAAAACCCAATAAGCGGGGAGCGGGGGGGGGGGGAAGGGGGTGTCAGAAGATGTTATCTGCAACCCGCGCCCCTGCGGCTAAGGTGAAACGAAAAGAGCCCGAGGTTTTGGTTTCACCCAGGCCGGCCCCCCAGGCTTCCTGGCGGAGGCCTCGGTCTTGGTTATCTTAATTGGGTGGAGCTGATGCTCTTGAGGCTTTGAACCTCGAGCCTCTTCCTGCCAAGTTGGAAGCCCATGGGCCAGAGTCCGCAGAACCTGCAGAGGTGATGACCGGCATTTCAGGGGGCTCTGCTCCTGTTCCTGACTGGATAGGCAGGAGTTGGGAGTGAGGGAATCGGGACGAAGTGGATCAGAAGACGGGTTTGCTAGATGGAGCAGCTGATGGATTTTAAAGAACGTTGGGTTTTTCCCCACCCTTGGCTAATACCCCCTGTGAGAAAAACTGCATGATGACCGGGAGTCATCTGATTTTTCCACCCCCATATATATGAAAAAGGTGTGAATTTTCCAAGGAAAACATTGAAGCATTAAAAGACATTTAAGCAGATGGAAAGTTGGGGGCACACGTTCAATTTGGCCACTGCCCAGAAGTAGTTGACTACTCAAAACTACGGGTCATTCAAATGTTTAGAAGCTGAAAACGTGCATTAGGTAATAAGCCGTCCAAATCATCCCTTGCTGGAATTTGTGTAAAAACGAGGAATCTCACCAATTATCTATGTGATAATGCGGAAGCCAGTACAATTTTAGGCAGTGCTTAGACTTCTTGAGTTGTATCATCCCACGTTTCCAATGAGAGTTGCAAAATAGCATGTGGTGCTCTGTGATGGGAAATTTGAAAGCTAGAAAACTCGAAATTTAAAGGAAATATAGTTAGGAGATTCTAAAAGTAAATTCTTGCCTGCAGGGGCCTGAATATACACAAACATTTAGATGGAGGGTTAGATTACAGGTAAATTGGACGCTTAGTCATATAATTTGCATAAAACCGGATGCTGTTCTCCTTTAGCCTTTATAATGGTTCCATAAATAGTGAAAACAAAAGACAACGAATACTCTGGTTATTTTAGTTATTGTTAATTTCTTAAAACTTCATAATTACCATTAAATGTGAATTAAGTATTAAGCAACTTCCATGTGTCAAGCACTGTCTAGGCCCTGGGAATAAAAGTACAAAGAATGAAAAAGATGTACTTTTAAGGAATTTACCTCTAAAAGTTATGAACCTGAAGAATGGTGGTGTCTTCAACAGAAATAGGGAAATTTGGAAGGAAGGACAGAAAATGAGTTCAGATTCAGATATGTTGCGTTTAAGATGTGTTGATATATGCATTTTTGAAATATCCAATTATAGCAGACTGAAGTTTAAGAGAGACTGGGCCCTGATGTGTAGATGTTTAAGTCATCTGCATAGTAGTTAAACCAGTGTGAACTGATGGCCAATAGAAGTAATGAGACAGATCTAGCATGAAGGGGAGTGAGTTCATAGTGGAATAGATGAGAGCCTAGGATATATTCTTGAGCACCTATAGTTAGGAGATGTGAAATGGATAATTAAGAGGGAATAGTTGAAGACAAATTAGGAGACAAGTCAGGAAAACCCAAAGAGGAGGAGCAGAGCAGGTTGTCAAAAGTATTATCTGCAACAGATTAGGTTAAGAAGGAAAGGACTTGGGGTGGCCAGGTAGCACAGCGAGTAAGAGCATAGGCTCCAATGTCAGGATGACCTGGAGATCGAATCCCGGGCTCAGACACTCAGCACCACACCCAGAAATAACTGGCCGTGTAACCTTGAGCAAGTTACTAAACCCTGATTGCTTAAAAAAAAAAAAAAGAAGGAAAGGACTGAGAAACATGATTTGTCAAGAGATCATTGGTAACTTTGGAGAAAGCAGTTTCAGTTGAGTGTTAAGGTAAGAAACCAAATCACAAAGGATTGACGAATGGAGAACAAGAGGAAGTGAAGACAGCTTTTTCAATGAGTTCCACTTAGGAGAGATAAAGGACAAAGGCTTAAAGGTATAGTAGGGTCTAACAAAGGTTTTTTAAGGAGGGGGAGATGGCAAGTTTTAAGACTGTAGGGGAGGAAGGAGTTTATAGGGAGAGACTGAAGATTTGAGAGATGGGGGATAAATAAGGATGCATTCCGCTGGAGAAAACAGGAAGGAATGGGATCAAAAGCATATATGGAGAAGTTGGCCTTAGCAAGGACAAGGGCCATCTCTTTGTCAGAGACTGGGAAAGGAAGAGAGTTGGAGTTACGTTTTGAGATGAAATAAGGAAGCTCACATCCTATGACCTCATTTTTTTTTTTTCAGTAAAGAAGCAAAGTCCTTGCCTAAGAAGGGAAAGGGATGTTTTGGAGGGATTGAGGGAAGAGAAGGTTTGGAATAGTTTCTGTGGGAAATGAGAAAAGGAATCAGGAAGGAATTAAAAGGACTGCCTTGTAGTGAGGGCTCAGCTGAGGTTGGATAGCATTCAGTTCGTAATAAATCCACTTAGTCCTTCCTACAGTTTTATTCAGTGGCTTGTGAGTAGGAGTGAAGGAAATGGAAAGTGGACAATCTCAGACTGAAGTTTGGCAAAAGAAGATTGTGAAGGAGACCAAGGGACTCGAGCAGAGTTGAAATGGCTAACTATAGATTTGAGGTTGGAGAGGGAAGAAAGTGAAGTCAGAGTAGGGGTAGTGAGTGACCTGAGAAGGTATTGAGAAGTGGAGGGATTGAATGTCTTCAGGATGGAGAACAGATTTAGGAGAAGTGAGGCATAGAGAGAAATGGAACAATAGGTTATGGTCAGGGGAATGCCAGAATTTCTAATTAGGGAAGTAGAACATTTGTGGTTAAATGGGGAGCTATATAGTGTGTGATTTCAGTGTCCCTTTGTGTGACTGAGTTAGAGTGAAGGAATAGGTCTTGTGATTTAAGAACACTGAAGAATTGGAAATTTAGGAAGTTTGAGAGAACTATGAAGGTACTACTAGAAGGGCAGGAGTTGGAGAGAAGATGGTGAACTAAATGTTGAACTTCTTGGGAAAAGCAGGAGAATAACTTGGGGGTTAGTATATTGAAGTTCTTTTAATTGGGTGGAATGTTTTGAGTGGACTTTGAAGGAAGGAAAAGCTGATAGGAGGTAAACATTCTGAAAGTAACCGTGGGGATCAAAGAGTATTTTGACTTCCCTTTCAGGACCAGTATTGGGTGTGGAGAGAGAGGAAGAAGGGTGTGAGAAAAGGAATAGCCAATGATAGGGGATAGACTGTTATCAGAAGAGAATAAGGTCTCAATGATGGCCAATAGAAGTAATATGATACAGGACCATCGTGAAGGGGAGTGAGTTCACAATGGAATAGGAATTATAAAAGACACAATGAAAAAGGAAGGGGCAAGTTTGGGGTGGGTGATTCACTAGGGTTAGGATTCAGAGGAATAGGAATGAAAGAAAGGGAGGAGGGAACTGGGACAGTTTTCAAAATGGCCAGTGATTAATATAGGGATAGAAAATAAGGGAAACCACAAGGTAATAGTGACAGATGAATAGTGAGGCTCATAGTCTCTAAAGAAGGTTGCAGAGAAAGCTGGGTTGGTCCTGAATTTGTTCCTTAACCTGAGTGGTTGGCTGAGGAGTTGGGGTGGGGTGTTGAGGTTTGGCAGTGGTAACAAGGGCACTGATCTCTTGAAAGTCATGTGCCAGGTTTCTGCTTGCTGCAGCTGCTCCTACTCTTCCTCTTGGGTACCTGATGGAAGTGGTAGGCAATGTTCATCCCCACCCCCATCCCTTTGGGCCTAGGTCTGGGCTAGGTATGAGTCCTACAGAATTTTAATGAAAGGCAGCATGGAATAGTGAAAAAAAAATTAAAAGGATTTGGAATCAGAGAACCTGGGTTTGAATCTTGGCTTTGCTACTTAATGTTTCTTTCGATTAGCCAAAATCTGGGCCTCAGTTTCCTTATCTAAAAAATGAAGAACTGGATTCAGGTGATCTCTGAGGCACCTTCCAACTGTAAATAAATAGTCTTAAGTTTAAAAGTGTTTTTAAAATTTCATCATTCCTTATAAATAAATATAATATAATAAATATATTTTATATAATTTTATATTATATAAAAATTTATATATAACAATTTTATTTAATTATAATATATAATAAAAATTGGCTGAAATCTCATTTAAGAATAATTTAATTCCCAGCATTAATTATGAATACATATTTTAAAAAATCAAGTACTTATTAATATACTAATAGCTACTATATATTCTTAGGTTTAGAGCTGGAGTGGAACTTAGAAGCAATTCATAATCATTGGAAAGCCTTGGTCCACTGACCTGATACCAGAGTAATAGATTATGCCATTTTAAAAAATGAAGTATTTAATCTTATAAGTAGGATGCAATTTAGAGAGCAAATAGAAAAGTAACATGCACAAACAAAACAAGTTCCTTTTTTGACTATGCCCAAAAGTATATGTCTTATTCTGCATCTTAAGTTCATCATTAGTTCATTTTTGGTCCTCTGGAACCTATTTTTACAGAGCCATGCTACACTCTCATTAATGTTCCGTTACCTAGCCTTGCTTCCATTTCCTGTACAGTTTTTTTAAGCCAAAGTTAGTTGGTGAATTCTCTGTGCATCCATATCAGACTTTTCAGACAAGTCCCATCTTTCTTCCACATTCTGAAATTTCCCCCTGTTCCTGGAATTCCCTCCCCCCTCACTACTTCTCGGAATTCCTAGCTCCTCTTAAAGTTCAGCTCATTTAATACAGGTGACATTTCTTGATTCCCCCAGTTGTTACCATTTTGCCCCATTCCCATCCTGTTGCATTCATTTTGTATATATCTTGCACTTTTTGTGAATATATTGTAAACCACTAAGTTTCTTGAGGGCAGGGACTTTCTTTTGTTTTTGTTTCTGTAGTGCCTAGTATAAGGACCTGCCCTACAATAGGTATTTAATAAATGCTTGTCAATTAACATTGACAACTGCTTGTTTTACTTAACTCATCTTTCTTCTGGGTGAGTGGATCAGCTTGCTGTCACCATTCTACTCTGATATTTCTGACCTTAACTACTGGTATCTCTCCAAGCAGCTGAATCACCTTTTTGTAGCATACTTTATTCTTTCCCTGGGTCATCTCCAGTCATTCGGATTTGTATCTTTCCCCTGGATTTACAAGACTCCATTGGAAAGAGTGAGCCTGGTATCTTTTCACAGCCCTCCCTCACATCCAATTCACTTTCAAATAACAGTATCACCTTCCTGAGGTCGGGTCCTATTCAGGAACAAAGGATAATGACCACAAGATGAGGGGCAACTTGTTGGTGAAGTGAATAGAGCACTGGCCCTGGAATCTGGAGTACCTGAGTTCAAATTTGGATGTGTGACCCTGGGCAAATCACTTAACCCCCCCCCCCCCCCGCCCCCAAAGAAAGAAATCATAAAACAAGAAATCGGTAAGGGGCAGAGGAAGAAGAAAAAGAGTGGTATTCAGTTATTTCCTATTCAAGGCTCCTGAAACAATTATTTCTTGACCCGACAGTAACAATAGAGTTATTGTGTTCCTGGTGGCATATATCTGAGTTCTAACAATCTCCCAAGACTTATCAAAATGACAACTACCCACTTCTGATTATTCACTTGAGCAAATGACACTTCCAGAAGGTACCTAAAAAGTATTGGTAATGTTTATAAACTCAGGTAAAGACCACAGGGTTACAGGTTGTATTTTCTTTCTCTTGCCCATTAAAGGCACTTGATATAAAAAGAGAAAAATTAAGAATAGGATTTGGATTTCTGAATCAAGGTTTATAATATAGGACTAACAGATTCCTATTAAGGGAGAGTATAATGTTTACCTAAGTCCATAAGAATATATTTACTAGGTGTCTTGCAAATCTGAACAAAAGTGCTCTAAAAAAGAATAGGGAAGGAAGACTGTATACACCCCAAAGTTAGATACCATAAAGCATAGGCAAAGAATGAGAAGAATAACAATTGGAACACTCAGAAATTCACAGGAAACAAAATCTAAAAAAGGTTAGATACCTAAAGTTTAGGCAGCAAATAAGTGTAATGCTTTTTTTATTGAAAGGGACAAATTTGACCTCTTGGGAATATCTAAGACTTAGTAGGATGAAAACCATAACAAGACTATGGTTCTGGATGGCCTTATTCAAAAGAAACTGGGTGAGTAAAAGGGGCGGGGTGCAGAGGCGTGGTATTGAATATTAGACAGTTCTATTCAAATGAAGAAATCCAGGAACAAAAGGGGGTAAACATGGGGCGGCCAGGTAGCACAGCGAGTAAGAGCACCGGCTCCAGTGAGTTACTTAACCCCAATTGTTTAGGGGCGGCCAGGTGGCTCAGCGAGTAAGAGCACCTGGATCAAATCCGGGCTCAGATACTCAGCACCACACCCAGAAATAACTGGCCGTGTAACCTTGAGCAAGTTACTTAACCCCGATTGCTTATAAATAAAGGGGGGGGGGTAAACATAATGGGAAGTTTTGGGGTAAAAGTCAAAAGAGTGAGGAACAAGTGACTATAATCCACCTAGCAGAAAGAAAATAGATGTGTTTAGGGAGACATTACAAGCCTGGCATAGAGACCTGTTAAAGTTGTGATGGGGAACTTCAATTATCCAAATGTTTGCTGGAGGTCTCTTTCTGCCTAATAGTCTATAAATGTTATTAAGCACCTACTAAGTGTCAAGCACTATGCTAAGTGGTGGGGATGCAAAAAGAGGCAAAAGACAATTCCTGTCCCCAAGGAGCTCAAAATTTAAAGTAAACAACAAAAATATACAAACCAGCTTTATGTAGGATAAATGGAAAAGAATTAACAGAGAGAAGCGCTTCCTGGTGAAGACGAACTTTTTAAGTTGGGACTTAGAGTAAGCCAGAGAAGCCAGTAGGCAGAGATGAAGTGTTCCAAGCATGGTGGGATAGCCAGAGAAAATGTCTGGAGTTGAGAGATGGAGTATCCTGGTGATGGAATAGTCAAGAGGCCAGCATCACTGAATTGAAGAGTATATTGCTGGGAGTAAGTTGTAAGAAAGCTGGAAAGGCAGGAGAAAGATAAGTTATAAAGAACTTTGAATACCAGAGAATTTTATATTTGATCCTGGAGGTGATAGACAGCCAATGGAGTTTATTGGGGTGGGAGTGGGGTGTTGAAGCAGTGTGCCTGTGATATGGTCAAATAGTAACTTTAAGAAAATCCCTTTGGTGGCTAAATGAAGGATGGATTGGAGTGGAGAGAGATTTGAAGCAAGCTGACTTACTAAAAGGCTACTGAAATAGTCCAGGCTTGAGGTGATAGAGGCTCCACGGTCATAGCAATCTCAGAGGAGAGAAGTAAGTATATTTGACAGCATTTTCAAAGGTGAACTTGACAGGTCTTAACAGATTGAATATGGAGAGTGAGACATAGAGAGGAATCAAGTATGACACCTAGGTTGGGAGCCTGAAAGACTTGGAGAATGGTAGTGTCCTCTACAGGAATTTGAAAGTTGGGGTGGGAAGGTTTAGGAGGAAATATATCTATTCATTATCTTTGAACATGATGAGTTTAAGATGTCTACTGAACATTCATTTTGAGATGTCTGAAAGGTAGTTAGAGGTATGAGATTAGCCTAGCTTCTCTATATCCCTAGTTTTACTGGATCATCCCAATTCTCTGTGTCCAGCATTAGTTCCACTAAATCAGTCTGATTCCTGGTCCATCCAAAGACAAATCTGCCAGTTCCTTGCCTTACCCTTTGAATTTCCATAGTTGTGGTTTATAAAGGTTGTGGATGAGTTATAAATAAAAATTAAACCTCATTATAACCTTGTTTCTCCTAAAGCAGGGGTGAGGGACTAGGGGTGTTGGTGAATATGGAGGTTGTGCTGCTGTATATACAGAGAGAAAAGTGACTCCTGATGGTTGAGAGAATGCTAAATGCAATGCTGTGTCTCTTTTGTGTAAGAGATTTACCAGGCTGATTCCAGATAGTCTTCAGAGACACAAGAGAGAAAAGCTAAAGATATAGAGGAAACCAATTCCTTCAACTATCCTTGATTTCCAGCTTGCCTCCTGTATTAGTATGATTTAATGAGGTTCGGATCCACTCCTATAAATGACACTCTTCAACACACCAGAAAAATATAAAATAGAAATTTATTTAGAAAAGGCAAGGCACAGATAGCTTAGATTTGCATAGGAAGCATATAATGATAAGAATAATCAATAACACAATACCAATCAAAATAATCGGTAAAGGAAGAGAATACATCACCAATTCAAGGGAACCTCCGAAGTCAATCAATGGCTGGGAGCCCCGTCACAGCCTGCGCAGCTTGAATTGTGTAAAGAGTTTCCCGGGCGAAGCATCCTTCCCTCGGGTGAGGCTCACCGGGCTTACAGGACGCAGGTCTCTTATACTGTTCTAAACAAAGAAGGCTTGGAGCCAGAAAGTTTCTGGCGCATGCCCTTCGTTCAGTATGCATCTGGCCCAGTCACGTTCCCATCTGCCTGAGGCTTGGTATGTGTTTTTAACATCATCACGTTGCACAAGGAGGGGAGCCACCCCTCCAGGTCGACATGGCCTGGGAATGGCTAGTTCCTGGAATGCTAAACCAAGAACACTCAGGAGTCATGGAGCGGTCATGGCCTGGAGTTGAACTGAACCTGTTTATTTGAGTGATCTTATCAATTTAAAAGGGAATTTCCAATTTCCATTTCACCTCCCTAGAAATTATGCGGAGAGGGCGCCCCCCTGGTGAGATCTGACTTTTCTTATTTGTGCTCAGACCTTATCTTACAGCTAGCGGAAAAACTCCTTATACTCTTGGGTTGTTGTTGTTTGTCTGTTCTCACCTATGTAACTCACCCAACTTCTATTTACTATTTTGCTTAGATAAATGAGTTTCCTAGATTTACTTCTTAAGAAAGTATTTCATATAAGTAGTATATGGTGGGAAGAACAGAGAAAAGAAGCTTAGGACTACCTTCCACTTTAAGAAGTAGGTTTTGTTCTAAATCTGTCAGCCCCTAGAATTCACAACCTCTTAAACGACCCCACATGGGCTTGCATAATAATGGGGGGGGGTGGAGGAATCTAAAAAATTTGGCAAGTTAAAGGTTTCTGAACACACAACAAACAAAAATTAATTCAAAATCAAAAGTGTAATGAATATGAGGTATTTCTGGCAGCTCTTTCCCATGTTGCATTACACAAATTCACTGCAACCTTGGTTCTAAACACACAATATGTGCAATTTTTATTGCACATGCCATCATGCAACACAACACTACCAAAAATACCTCGGCTCAGATTCGAGACTATTATGTGTTATGAATTGCAATGTTTTTACTGTACATGCTAAGTCTTCTGCTCTTATAGAAACATAATAGTTTAATTACGAAAAATAAAGACTTTTAAAACTTTCTACCATACTTAGCAAATAAGTATCAAATTAGTATATCTTTAGATTGTATTGTATGAGAATGTTTGATTTTAAAAATTGCTGTCATCACTTTCTTTTGCAGAAACATAAGTGTTTAATTGCAGCAAGTAAAGAAAAAAGTCCTTTAATAATATTTCTCCACCATCACTGCTGTATATATATATATATATATATATATATGTGTGTGTGTGTGTGTGTGTGAACATCAATTTTTTAAATTAAGCATAAAGAAGTGTAATTTCATAAACTAAATCTAGTATTTATTTGAGAAATTATTGGCAATATTTATTTATATTTTAGGACAAAAATAATTTTTGTTTATGGATAAGTGGCTAAATTTAGACAGAAGAGGCAAAAATACTTGTGACAATGCGATAAGAGTCTTTGCTACCAGGTTGTAGTACACCTAAATTGACAAGAAAAAGAAAATACGTTGAATCATTTTTGCAGTATAGATTTACTTCTAAAAATGATAGTGTGGAAAAACCTCTTTGCTTAATTTATAATGAAACTTTGGCTATGGAGAACGTGAAACCAGCCAAACTAATACATCTTAATACCAAGTATGCGGCATACTGCAGTAAATCAAAAGAATATTTTGAGCAACTTTTACAATCTTCAAATAAAGAAGAACAATGTTTTGAAAAATTTATTACTATCTATGAAAAGTATTTACTTGCATCTTGTGAAATTTCTTATTTAATTTCAAGAACAAAGAAGTTCTACTTGATTGGAGAAGATCTCTTGTTACCTTCTGCTATTAAAATGTCAGAAATAGTTCATGGAAAGGGGATGAAATTAATAAAATTCCTTCATTGAATGTTACCATTTCCAAAAGAATTTCTGAAATTTGTAATGACCAATTCCAGCAGCTTATTACCAGGCTTAAGGGCAGCCCAAAGTTTGCAATTCATTTAGATGAAACACCTGGTATTTCTAACATAGCACAGTTATTACTTTATGTAAGATATGTTTATGAAGGAAGCATACATGAGGAATTATTGTTTTGTTGTCCTTTGGACAGGCACACAAGAGGGGAAGATATATCAAAGTTGATGAATTTTTCACAAATGAAGGTTTACAGTAGAAAAATTGCATTGGAGTCTGTATAGACAATGCTGCATGGACAAGGGAATGTTGGATTTGTAGCAAAAGTTAAAACTGGTATCAATGGACATATCATTTTTACTAATGGCACGATCCATTGGGAGGCACTCATAGCCAAAAAAATATCAACAGAATTAGAGTTTGTGCTTTCAAGATATTATGAAAATCAATTAACTTTGTTAAAAGCTGTGCCCTTAACAGTCATTTGTTTTCAAACCTTTGGGAAGGCATGGACTCCTATTATAAAAGCTTATAACTACATGCAGAGGTAAGGTGGCTCTCAAGGGGGTGAAGTTTAAACAGATTGTTCAGATTGAAAGATGAAGTTTGTTATGTTTTTGACTGAGCAGAAATCTGATTTTTCTTAATTTTTTTCATGATAACTTATGGATTTCAAAACTGGTATTTGTCAGATATTTTTGAAAAAAAGATTTAAACATGTCGCTTCAAGGAAGTTTTTTTAAAACATTTATGTTAAAAGATATAATGGAAAGTTTTACTTTAAAAAGTTAACATATTGAAGAATAGAGTGGAAAATGATTCTTTAGAAATGTTTATGGCTACCAATGTTTTTATAATTGAAAACAACCTTCCCAAAGATTTAATTGTAAGAGTTATAATTGACTGTCTGAACTGTCTGGAGACACAATTTCAGAAATACCTTCAAATTTCGATTCTAAATAAGTTTGATTCATAAACCTTATGCAATTGAAATTAAAAATGTTAGTCATCTGATATTAAAAGTTCAAGGATAATTTGCTGGGTTATCAAGGGACGCAGATTTAAAACTTGAATTTCCTAAAAATTTGTTAAATAAATTTTGACTTGGGATTAGAACAGAATTTCCAACAATTTCTGAAATGGCCTTAAACATACTTCTGCCATTTTGTACTATGTATTTATGTGAAATGGCATTCTCAGCATGGATGATTATAAAATCAAATTATTAATCAACTCTGAAAAATGGTGAAGATGCTCTATGTCTTGTATCAAATATTCCACCAAGATTTAATTCTTTATGTACAAATAAACATTACAAATCTTACAAACAAAACAAATCTTACTAGTATGCCAATTTCCTTTCATCTTTAATAAGTGGTAAAATTACATGTATACCAAAGATTTGTTTTAAAATAAATTTCTTTATGATTTATTATCAGTAGATGTTTGATTTGTATACCTATTTTATATGCCTTATATACCTGGGGTCACATAAAAATTTCTTGTATGAAAAGGGGTTGTGAATGGAAAAAGTTTAAGAAGTCTTGCCCTAGATAAGCAATTGTTAAAAGGGCCAAATAGATATAATTGTATCCTGAAACTCCTCTCATAAACTGGAAGAAAAAGTACCCAGCCTTCATGGTGGTCCTAGTACCTGCTTGCCCTTCCTCCTCAGATATGGTGCTGACAGTGAAAGTATGGACCTTGGATCTCCTCTCAATAGAGGCAGGCCAGACCTCAGTTCTTATCTGTCCATGCTATCTGTGAACTGTGTATATATATTTAGACAACCCATGTAGACACATATATTACCTCACATATGACCCAGAACTAATTTTTGAGTAAATTTTGTGCTCCTCTGCTTATATTCTCTAGACCAAATAGCAAAGTTTAGGGGGAAATTTTACTGACTTTTAAACCTCTTGTGCTTTTGTATCAGTAGACAACTTGTCTATAAACTAATTTATATGAGGATTTGATGTGCCTATCACTCAACTGTAATGAGTCTTAAGAAAGTGGTTTTCAAAATGGAGTGCATGAGGTGACCCAAGGGCAGTTCATCTACTCCTTGCTACCACCTGCTAGTCTTTGCTGAGATAGACATCTCGAATAGTTTACAACTTCGAAGATTGCATTTCTGAAAGACCTGTCATCTTAGGGCAGTTACTTCCCTTCTCTGAACCTCAGTTTCCTCACTTGT
This sequence comes from Petaurus breviceps papuanus, assembly GCF_028583685.1. NCBI lineage: Eukaryota > Metazoa > Chordata > Mammalia > Diprotodontia > Petauridae > Petaurus > Petaurus breviceps. The sequence goes on along the minus strand of NW_027186452.1, from coordinate 140,628 downwards.
AAAATGAGGGAGTTGGACTTAATGACTTCTGGGTTCTCTTCAGGCTCTAAATCTAGAACCCCTACATTATTCCTTTCTGATTCAGACTTCATTAAGCAAGAATATCCTCAGAACCTAAATATAGCATCTGGCAAATAGTAGACTTCATAAATGTTTGTTGACTGATACCTAGATAAAGTGCTTAGATATTTTATGACTATCTTTTGTGGGGTGGCTAGGTAGCGCAGTGAATAGAGCACCGTCCCTGAAGTCAGGAGGACCTGAGTTCAAATCCAGCCTCAGACACTTACCACTTACTAGCCATGTGACCTTGGGCAAGTCAACCCCAATTGCCCTCCAAAAAGCACAAAAAAGAGACTGTCTTTTGAACTAACTCTTTTTTAATTGCTTCTCTGATTTTCTCAATCCAATTCTCATCTGAGATATGATCACGAAATTCCTTTTAATTTCAATAATATACCTGGTCCAGGCAAATAATTTCCTTCAGGTACCATTTAGCAAAACTGCAAAGGAGCTGGGTGAATCTGTGAGTGTAAGACTCTTCTCAAATTTTCCTTTGCCTTCCCCTCATAACTCTCCTTATATTCAACAAAAACTCGAGGGGTTAAGCTTGGCAAAGACTTAAAGGGCTAGTGATCTTTGACCTACTTCTCACCGTCAACCAAAATAGTCATACTTCCCTACTACTTAAAGTTCTTTAACCCTCAGTTTCTAATAGTACCTAACATGCAGGGTTATTATTGTGCAGATCAAATGAAATCATATTATTAAAAAAATGAGATTATATTTGTTAAGTTCTTGAAAAACCTTAAGGTACTATAAAAATGCAAATTCCTACACTACTACACCTACAGGCTGATGCCTGCATATAGGTTATGGAAGGCATTTTAGGGCAGGAAAGCAGTAGCCATCAGAAGCCTATTGCATTGTCTCATAGAGTACTCACTGACAGTGTAACATGCTATTCGTGAATTGGAATTCTTGGCTTCGAAATGGGTTGTCACTGATAAGCTTCAAGACTATGTGCATGGAGTTCAATTCCAAGAATGGATGAACAACAGTCAACTATTTATAGTCTGACAAGTGCTAAGTTGTATGTTGCCAGCCTGCCAGCCAGAGAGAGAGAGAGAGAGAGAGAGAGCAGCACTGGATAATTATAAGTTCATCATGCATTATTAGCCAAGGAAGATGAACATAGTACAGATGCCCTATCCTATAGGCCATGTGCATCAGAAACCTGAGTGATACCCATGAAGACAATCTATGAAATGCAGTAAACATTTTGACTTGCACAAGGAAGCACAGATGAGAGTCTGGGACTGCCACCAGAGAGTGTGCCATTGGTGGAAGTAAGTATTGTAGCTAACACTGGATCAATCCCCTTAGTCCTCATTATCTTTAGATGATTGACAGCAAGAACTGCTTCAAAATGAAGGCTTTTGAGAAGTTATTTGGCTAAGAAAATGACTCTTAGATACTAAAGCTTAAATTCCCCAAAGGGCATCCTACTATTGATAGAGCATCAGAAGTCAGAATTAGGCAATGAACTTCTGTACTAGACAGTAATGGATCCAGCACAAAGATGATGTTCCACAGATGTTCCACGGTGACTTTGGACAATGGAGTCAGAGAGAATTCTGAAAATGGTTTGGAACAGTTTCTGCTAACCTCAAATGTCCATAGAAACATATAAGAAGTGTGAGAATAGTTCTTGGTTGGTCCGCAGCAAAGTACTGCTGCCTCATACCACTTCCCTGAAGAGTATGAGCACCAGCAAGCTTTTAGAACCATAATATATAGAATTCTTGCCATCACCCCTTTCACTTCCATGTTTAGGAACTGAAATTCACTCCTCTGATCACAATGTGTTGTCATTCTACCTCTTCCTCTGCTCTATAGCTTAAACTCTGATCTTTTTTTTTTTTTTTGAGTCAAAGTGGATTTATGGAAGCTTTTATTTGGATGGTGAGCCCTGCCCAGCTAAGTGTCTGTTACAGGGTCAGAAGAAGCTGGCTCTCCAGTGCTGGACATTTCACTGTCGTCTTTGTGCTGCTGTCTGATATATTGATCCAACAAGGCAGTCAGCTTACGGGGCTGGTGCTATAGGAGGCAATGGGTCTGAGATGGCAGGATGGTCTGGCCCCCTACCAACTCCCTCTGTACCAAAAACTGCAAGGGCAGTTTGGAGTAGTTCAGGAAACCTTGAGAGCTGAGGATGGTGTCATCAATGTAACCAACAAGTAGATAGGCACACTCATCAAGACCCGAAGCATCTCCTTGGCCTTGTGTTTTGAGCTCACTAGCAGCATGTTATGGTCAACAAAGAGAAGAAGCAGGTTTTGGTACTTGGATTCCTCCAGGAATGTATTCAGGATCGAATTGGGAAAGACTTTCGTAGAGATGTTGTGTTTCCGAAGCTGGTGCCCGACAAGGAGCTTATCCTCAGCACTCAGTGCCACATTCTGACACATAGCAATCATTTGTTTTTTTCTGAAAACTTGTCACCTCCTTTCGGAGCAGTTGACATGGGAGGGGAGGGCAGACAATGTCGGGGAATGGCAGGTTTTGTGGGGGGGGGGATATACTGGGTCAGTGCCCTCAACTTCTGTTGCTCAAAGTGCAAAACTCCAAAATATTGGGTGACAACCTTGGAGCCATGGTGAACAGTCTGGGTGGTGGGCAGTTGGCCAGCTTGAGGCTGGAGCCAGAGTCCCAGGATTCCAACCATAGCCACTGCCATCTTTGCCAGAGGTCTGAATGGTCTGGTTGGAGATGAAAGGAACACAGGATTAAACTCTGATCTTTATCCTCATTGTGACCTCCAGTCCTCTGACCTGTTAGTTCTTTACCAGCTATCACCCTTGTTCTAGCTACTCACTTCTCCTTTCCCAATCTTGATCATTTGATTAAATTCTACACTGTTGTCTTCTCTGGAATCCTTTGCCCCTTTATCCTATCACCAATCTTGCCCTCCCAACCCTCAGCACTGAATTTCTCCCACTGTCAGCTGCCTTTACTCCTACTTAGATGTTGCTAAACAAAGATGGAGAAAATCACAAAACCCTGCTGACTGGGTCCACTATAAATTCATGTTAACTTAATTTCAACTAGGTTCTCACTATAGCAAGACAATCCTTTTACATCTTCCTAACTCACTGGTCAACTAGGTGGCCCAGTGGATAGAGTGCCTGGCTTGGAGTCAAGAAGACTCATCTTCCTTAGTTCAAATCTGGCCTCAGACTTAACCAGCTGTGTAACCCTGGGAAACCCACTTCACCCTATTTGCTTCCATTTTCTCCTCTGTACAATGAACTGGAGAAGAAAATGGCAAACAACTTCAGTTATCTTTGCCAAGAAAACCCTCCCAAAAAAATGGATGTAGAAAATTGTAATAGTAGCTACTGGGGAAAAAAAAGAAAAAAAAAACCCTCATTATTTCACTAACCACAGTGGCTTCTTAACTCTGTTGTCTGTCTTCTGATCTCATCATTCAACTGAAATTGCTCTCTTCAAAGTTATTTTTGATTTCTTAATTGGCTAATATAATGGCCTTTTATCCATCCTAATCTTTCTTGACCTCTCTATAGCCTTTGACACTAGCAGTCACCTTCTTTCTGAAACTCTCTTCTTTCTAGGTTTTCTGGATACCACTCTTTCCTGGTTTTCCTCCTACCTTTCTAGTTGACTCTTCTCAGTCTTTGTTGGATCTTCATTCAAGTCATGTCTACTAACTGAACTCTGTCTCAGGTCCTCTTCTCTTTTGCTTCTATACGATTTCCTTTGGCAATCTTCTATCTCCCATGGTTTCATTTATCATCTCCATGCAGATGATTCTCATATCTATTTGTCTAACCCTAACTTCTCCCCTAGTCTCCGTTCTTTCATCTCTAACTCTCTATTGGACACCTCAAACTGGATGTCTCATAGACATCTTAAACTCAACATATTCAAAACTGAACTTATTCTCTTTTCCCCCAAACCCTCCACACTTACAAACTTCACTCTTACATTTGTGGACAGCACAATCCTCCCAGTGACCCAGGCTTCCACCGTGTCAACCTTGACTTCTCACTCTATTTTACCTTGCCCTTCTCCCATATACAGTCTGTTGCCATTTTACTTTTGTAATATCTCTACCATATGCCCCCTTCTCTCCTCTGACATTGTTACTATCCTGGTATGTGCCCTCATCACCTCATACCTGCACTATTGCAATAGCCTACTGGTTGATCTCCCTGCTTCAAGCCTCTCCCTATTCCAGACCATCCTCAATTCAACTGCCAAAGTAATTTTCCTAAAGTACAGATCTAACCATATCACCCCACTCCTACTCAATAAATTCCAGTGGCTCTATATCACCTCCAGGATCAAAAGAACATAATCCTTTTTTTCCCTTCAAAGTTCTTCATAACCTTCAAACCCCTCCCCACCAACTTTTCAGTCTTCTTACATTTTACCCTTTCTCCTCCTACATACTCTGCTATCCAGCAACCTCTTCATTGTTTCTTGAACAAAACACTCCATATCCTGACTCTAGGCATTTTCACTGGCTGACCCTCATTGCATGGAATTCTCTCCTTTCTCATCTCTGCCTCTTGGCTTCCTTCAAGTTCTAGCTAAAATCCCACCATTTACAGAAAGCTTTTCCTGATCCCTCTTTTTTTTTTTTTTTAAAGCAATCAGGGTTAAGTAACTTGCTCAAGGTTACACAGCCAGTTATTTCTGGGTGTGGTGCTGAGTATCTGAGCCTGGGATTCGATCCAGGTCATCCCAACACTGGAGCTGGTGCTCTTACTCGCTGTGCTGCCTGGCCACCCCCCTGATCCCTCTTAATAGTAAAACCTTCTCTCTGTTATTTCTAATATATGTGGTTTGTACATAGGTGTTTACATGTTGTTTCCCTTATCAGACTAAACACCCTGAGAGCAGAGACTGTCTTTTATTGTTCTTTTTGTATCCCTAGCACTTAGTACAGTGCCTGGCACATAGTATATGCTTAGTACAAATATTTTTTGATTGATTGACTAAATGTCTTTTTATCTCTGAGAGGAGATAGGAAGGATCCAATCGGTAATCAGTATGGTTATGTTTCATTTCACACAGTATGTACAAGTCTAGTCAACCAGGAACCTACAGATTTTTACAGTAGCTAAGGAATCATGAAAGAAATATTTTTCTGTAATGGCATCCCTACTAGGATCCCTTATAATCAAGGTTGAGAATTACAGAGCAGCTGCTAAAGGAAATGTTAGTATTGGGAGGAATGAAGAAATTTGTAATTACCCTTTACTATCTTCAAGAAAACCTTCAACTAGAGCATCTTAATTGCATTCTACTTAACATGCAGGGTATCCTTAGACCTGAAAAGAAAGTGAAGTGAAATTAGTATGTAATCTTTCCTGTATCCCATGTAAGAAGGTCACAGGATTTACTCTGTACCAGCTGGTGTTTTAGTGATCTGTGCTTTGGAATTTAGGGAGATGAAGGAGATATGGAGGCTCACGCCCCGTGTGCTGTTAAATGTTTAACAACTGACTCTCAAAAAATTGTGCATACCATGCATTTAATCTGCATTGTTAATATTTTCTCCATAATTTTCTTAGCCTAGAAGTTAGCAACCAAGCCCTCATTTGTAACATTTACTGATTTCCAAGGTGGTAAATGTTTGTACCTAAAATTTAATAATCAGCTCTTGTGAGGCAGTTCAACATGATTCCAGTACACTTCAGCCACATCAGTCTATCACTTAGATGAGGGATCAGTTGAAGAAGGCCTACCACCTAGCTATGACCTAAGTCCAAAAGGCTAGGAAAGAGCCATACAACATAATAACACCTAAGTATGCCATCAGAAACTCTAGTCGGGAGATGACATTTTGCACTAAAATCTCTGTGTTTAATAAAGGAGATGAAAGCTGACCAGTGGAGAGTTATACAATATGAAGTTGTTGAAAGGCTAAGGCATCTGCAAAATAGCTGCAGAGGTCAATTGGGACCCTGAAAACATGACATATCATGACAATATGAGGCCTAGAGGAGAGTTGGTTGGAATCTCTTACAATGAGGGGAATTGGAACAATGAAGAATTGATGAAGTAGACTCCGAACAGGGCCCTCCCTTTCCTGATGGACAGTTGGTGCCAGACAATGTCTACATCTAGAGCACCCAAATTATGATCCAAATGACAAATGTGACATGTTGGCATTCTCTTTAGGGTCAGAGAAGTTTGCTAAGACTTGCCCTGACATCTGCGGAGCCTCTTTTTCCAATAGGGTCCTGGGGGAGGGCTAAAGCCAGAGGCTACAATTTTATCTTTGTAGATGGCTACTACTTTACCTTGGGGGACCCAAAGGGGACTGAGGCTGCTTATAGAACCTCACTCATAGGTTGAATGTAGCAGCATAGCTTGGGTCATCTGGCTCACAAAGAACATAGGACTGACCATGGATCACTGTAGAAGTGCCAGGGATTTTTAGCTAGTAACCAGGTTGAAATATGAAATGTAGGAATCATGGGTTAATAAATTACATGTCATCAGGTAGTGACCACTAGTGAAGTATATTTTAAATGTACTTTGTACATATTGTAATGCTCTTGTATTTGATGTGTGTCTGATCTCCTGTATTCAGCTATGATATGTGATGCTTTTTGTTGTGCTTATGCATATGATCTATATATCTGGCCTCTGACATGATATTCTAATTTGGATATTTTATGTACCATATACCTGCATGTAATAATACTAGCTAGCATTTGCATAGCACTTTAGGATGTGCAAAGTGTTTTACATACACTGCTTCATTTGAGCCTTACAACTCTATGAGGTAGGTGCAATTATTGTTCACATTCCTTAGATGAGGGAATTGACAGAGAGGTTAAATGACTTGTCCAGCTTAATAACTGGGCAGCTGTTAAGACAGCTATTAAGTGTCTGAGGCACCATTTACGCTTTGGTCTTCTTAACTCCAAGTCCAGCAGTTTATGCCCTAAGCCACCTGAGCTGCCTCATTACATGCTTATGTATGTAGTCCATGTATCTAGGAGAATTGTCTGAAAATACACTATGCAAATTAGTGGATGTTTTATGATGTGTGCCTACAAATATAACTCTGCATCTGCTGTGATCTGCAATGACTACACATTTTTACCAAAAAGATTTAATAAGGGTATGGTGGTCATTGCTAACAATGACTGATTCCTATCTGACCTCATTGCCTTAATGACTGAGACAAAAGAGCTACCACTCATAGGAGAAGCTCAAGGACATCAGAATCCCATAAGATTTCTTCCTAGGTACAAAGGATGCATCAGGAAGCATAGATTTGGTTAAGGAAGAAGAGAGACATTGGGAGTAGGCATGATATTGGCAAAACAGACTTTTTTTCCCCTAGTCACAGAGGACCTGCTGAAGACATGGGAAAACTGAAGCAACCTGGTGCATGTGATGCTAGGTAGTAGGCTGAGGTTGCTAGCCAAAGCAGTTCTTATAAGTAGACTCAATGTTCTCTGGAGGAGGGGAACTCAGGAGATCAGCTCCTTATGGAAAGAGATGCTAGGATGATGCTGTAGGTAAGGCAAAATCCTGCATCTGAGAGGCTATCAGAGATATCCATGTTGGCACTAAAACTTACGTTTTACTAGCTGCTGAGTGAAGTTATACATTTTCTTTGTAATTAGTTACTTCCCCATCAGCATGTGAATGCATGGGAGACTGCATTCACTTTGGTAGGGAGGTAACAGAAACTGTCACCTATTTGTTTTTTCCTTTGTGAATTACCTTGAAATCTTTCTTAACTAAATACATTGTTATCTGACATATGGCTGCTTACATGGTGGTGTGAACAGAGTGTATATACTGGAATGAGGGGATTAAATTAGGATAATAAATTTGTGTAATTAGGATTACTGCATAATTAAGATTATTTCAAACATTCTCACTGAAGCCAAGTTATCTAGGAGTTGTAGAGGTGAGGAGGCACTTTGGTTACACTATAAAAGGGTCTTACATGGAGGAAGGGGTGAGAAAGAGGTGAGGCCAGGCTATGGAGGTCTTCCTTATATCTTTTTATGATGAAGAGAGCGAACTGGAGAGAGGCTATACAACAAAATTAGATTTTGCAAGACTGAGACTACTGTATCTCTTCATATATTCGTGTGGACAAACTGCCTAGAAATTTGGAAGTGTTCATGAACCAATCAGGTCTTTAAGATACAAGTACTGAGGATTTTAGGAAGATGGTGTGTAGTAGGTCAAAAAATTTCAGGTTTTCAAAATTTTCCTACACAAGAGATAAAACAGCACCTCAGGACAAAATAGAGTAGGTAAAAATAAATAAGAGAAGGGGCAGAACAGGGGTCCTCCTGGGATGATTGGAGAAGATCTGAAGAAAAATCCTGGGAAGAGGTTTGGCCCTTATGAAAATTAAACGCCTCCAGACTAGGGAATACTTAAACAATGAGTAGCAAGCCCTGGGATTAGCTGGGTTGGGAGGCTGCCTTGGTCCCTGCTACAGGAACATTTACCCCAGGACTGTGTAGCACCAATGTGCCTATGGTGGCTATGAATATGCCGGTATAATTCTGAATCACAAAATATAACAAACTCTTCACATGGAAGACAGAACTAAAATATTTATTCAAACAATAGAAAGCTGAATCCCAACATCAGGAAGCTAAATGCATCACAGCAACAAAGAAATCTATACACAATAACAATGCAGAGGGTAATGCCATCCCCAAGTCTTTCCCCTGCTAGGGCCTTCCCACAAACAAATACTCATAGCCTGTTTCCTCTCTCTCCCTCAGATCTAACTGCTCTGACCAACTTCCTCTGGGCTCTGCTCCACCCATTCAGCAAGCTCCTTCCACCACAGGCTTCAGGTGACCCAAACTCACGTGACTTAGGCTTCTGTGTGACTTAAGCATGCGCCTATTAATGGGTGGGAAAGATTTTCCCATTTACATTACCATTACAGACAGTGAGGGGAGTTGGACGCCTGTGCCAGGGAAGATCAAGGACCTCTACTGAAAAGGAATGCCAGACCTAGCTGTGCTGTGGAGACAAGGTGGGCACAAGAAGGAACCAGCACACACTTGGTGAGAGCAGAAGCAGTGCAGTGGGACTTCCCTGGCTGTGGGAACCTATAGGAGGCTGGAAGTCTTGGTTTAGGTTCAAAGTCATAGCAGAGAACTGAAGGAGGATCTGTGGTCAAACATACCATCCCCCTATACCCCAGTACTAGACGTAATTACAAAAATTAAGCTATTAAAAAAAAAAGTACACAGGCAAAGGAGAAAGAAAACAACCATAGAATGTTGCTATGGGAATTGAGAAGACTGGGGTTCATCTTCAGAGGAGGAGAGTGAAACAAAGAAATCCTCTTCTCCCCCAAAGGGTGATATTAAATGATCACCTGCCTAAAAAGAATTCATAGAACTTTAAAAAGACTTTAAAAATCAAATGAGAGATTGAAGAAAAACTAAAAAAAAAAAACCCCAAACAAAACAAAAACAAGAACAATCAAAGAAAAACAATATTATGAAAAGAAAGTCAATCAATTTGAAAAGGATATCTGGAATTTTAAGGAAGAAAATGACTCCTTGAAAATCAGAATTGGGCAAGGGGAAGCCAGTGAAATTATAAGAGATCAAGAAATAATAAAACAAAATATAAAGAATGAAAAAATAGAAGAGAATGTGAAACACCTTATAAGAAGAACAACTGATCTGGGGAACAGGTTAAGAAGAGAAAATATAAGAATAATTGGACTACCTAAAATCTCAAAAAAAAAAAAGAATTATGAAACAATAATACAAGAAATGATTAAAGAAAATTGTCCTGAAGTATTAGAACAAGAGGGGAAAGTAGGAATAGAAAAAAACCCACCAATCAACATCTGAAAGAGATTATTTTCACAGGAATCTTAGAGGCAAATTTTGAAACCCCCAGCTCAAGGATAAAATATGAACAACAAGAAAAAAATCATTTACATAAAGCACTGCCACAATTAGAATCACACAAGACTTAGCAGTGGCAACACTGAAAGACTGCAAGTTTTGGAACACTATATATCAAAGAGCAAAAGAACTGGGATTCCAGCTGAAAATATCATACCCAGCAAAGTTAAGCATAATTCTGAATTTAAAAAAATGGACTTTTTAATGAATTGTCAGACTTTTAGGGCTTCATTAAAACAAAAACAAAAACAAAACCGACAACAACCTAAACTTAGTAGAAGATTTGACATACAAGAACCAAGAGAAACATAAGGTGCATACCAAAGACCAATTACAAGAGACTCAGTAAGGACAGACAGTTTACCTTTTAGGTATGAAAAATGTAAAACGAATGTCTAAGATTGTTATTAATAATTGGGCAGTTCATAAAGAAAGACTGGGATAGACCTAAGCATGATATGACTTCAAAAAAGTAAAACCATTCAGGAACAGCTAAAAAGAGCAATTATCTTATACAAATGAGGTTTAACAGGGAGAACCAATACAGAGGAATTAGATAGGGAAGGAGGGCTGTTAGTTCTGCAAACCTACTTTCCAGAAGTAGGAAAAAGGGGGAGGAGGGAGAAAATGAGGGAAGGATCTTCAGAGGGGAGAGTGAGGGAGTATGTTAAAGGGGGATATAGAAGGGTGTTTGTATTAATGGGAATGGGAGGGATCCTTGGAGGGGGGAATAGGTTAAGTAATAAGGAGGCAAAGTAATGAGTAGAAGAAAAGTAGAGGAGTTAGGAGGGATAGGAAATAAGAGATACACCCAAAGATTATGAGTAGAATCTGTTAGGGAAATCCTATGTTTATATATGTATGTATATATATGTGTGTGTGTATATATATATATATATCTATAAATATAATCATGCTTAATTGTAACCTGAGTGGGGGGGAAGGGGAAAAAAAAGGTGAAAAGTGTACAGCAGAGAACAAAAGAAAACCTACAAAGAAGCCAAGAAAAGATGGACAGCTCTCAACACAACACATACTATTTAATATATAGGCTTTCTTGAAATAGAAATTTATTGCTATAAATTTTGAATCCTCCTTTACATTCTGGTGTGCACATGATATTTTCTTTTCTTATTTTGTATTTATTTTAATATATAAGTTTATATAATGTTTCTTTTTCTTATGTATTATAGTTTTAATAAGAAATTTTTAAAAATACAAGTGCTAATGAGTGGAAAGAAGCCTTTGGTAAAGCTGCAAAAAGTTAAAGAAATGTATAAAAACAGCAGAAATTCTTTCCAAACATGTTAGAAACTGGGCCTCTAAAGTGTCATACTAATGGTAGCAAGATTTAGAATCCTAAATTCTAAATTAAATTCTAAAATCCTAAATTGCAGGCTGTCATTTTTTAAAGTTTTATTTTCAGGGGCGGCTATGTGGTGCAGTGAATAGAGTGCTGATCCTGGAGTCAGGAGGACCTGAGTTCAAATTTCGCCTCAGATGCTTAACAAAAAAACTAGCCGTGTGACCGTGGGCAAGTCACTTAACCCCAATTGCCCTCTCCCCCCCCAAAAAAAGGCAAAAAAAAATTTATTTTCAAAGACCAGCCTCCCCCCCTCCCTTTTTTCTTACCCCCCTGTAAGGGTTATGGGATTTAAAGATCTCCCATGCCCCATGGACGTGCTGACATAGCAGAGCAAGAAAAAAAAAAAAGCCGAGCTAACGGTCCTGTGGTTGGCAGTTGGTGGCAGTTGCCCTTTTTTTTTTTTTT
>NW_027186452.1:126948-128891 GCF_028583685.1 Petaurus breviceps papuanus | reverse complement strand
TTTATTTCCCCAAATGGCAAACCTGATGTATTTTGTGATGGATAATTATATCAGCATATTTGTAATCTCTATAGGCATTGTGAATATGGCATTGCTGATACATCCCCCCAGCCAATTTAAAAACTAATAAGAAAAGCAAAAGCTCTGTCACAAGTATGGATAGTCAAGTAAAACAAAATAACTTTTCATTGGCCATGTCTAAAAAAATGTCTCAATCTGTACTCTGAGTACATCACTTCTTTGCTAGGAGTTGGGTAGCATATTTCATCCTGGGTCCCTGGGAATTATGGTTGATCATCATAAGATCAGCATTCCCAAATTTTCACATATGTATAATATGTATACACACAGATGTACATATATGTGTAGATAATTTTAATCAGCCAAATTTCGTTTCCTCATCCTTTCATTCAATTCCCATCCCTCAATGAGAATTTACACACACACACATACATAAACCATTACCATGTATAGTCAATAGGAAAAAAATTTCCACATTATCATGTCCTAAAAAATATTTGTCTAATTCTGCTTTCTAAGTCTTTCATCTTTTTTATCATGATGTGGATAAAATGTTTCATCATTAGTTATCTGGAATTCTGGTTGGTCATTCATGATGCTGATTAGAGATCAGCACAATATGTGGTACAGTGGTTCAAGAACTGTCCCTGGAATTATGAGGACTGAGTTAAAATCTGACCTCAGATATTTACTAGTTGTGTCACCATGGGCAAGTCACTTATCCCTTTTTGCCTCCGTTTCCTCATTTGTAAAATGAGCTAGAGAAGGAAATGACAAATCCTCTTGCAAAAAAAAAAAACCCCAAATGGGGTCACGAAGAGTCACACATGACTAATTGACTAAACAACAACTCATTTATATACTGTAATTTGTTCATCTATTCCCCAATTTATAGACACCACCTTAGAATCCCATTCTTTGTCACCTCAAAAAGAGCTATAAATATTTTTGTACATCCTTAGAATTTGTTTTGCTTTAAACTAATCCTTCCTTTAATTTACTCTCCCTCTAATTCAGCTCCCCTTCTCCCCTTTTCCTCTTTTCCTATTAAGTAAAGAGTATTTCTGTACCAAATTCTGTGTATGTATGTATATTTTTCCCTCTTTTAATTAGTTCAGATAAGAGTGATGTTCAAGTGTCAGCTGTCTCCCCTCTTTTTCTCTTCTGTACAAGCAAGTTATCTACTTGTACAACCTGATTATGTGAGATAATTTCCTCTAACCTTTTCCCTTCCTCTCCCTTCCAGAGATATTTTCTTAAGATCATGAAGACATAACAGAACCACTTCCAGGACTTGTCTAATTGGATTGTCTCTATGACCCCATTGATGTTAGGTTTAGAGAGGACATATTATCATCTCCCCATATTTCAATGTAAGGAGTTTTTTCTTGTTTTGTTATTTTTCATTGTTCATTCATGTTTACTTTTTTATGTTTCTCTTCATTCTTGTGTTTAATACTTCAAGTTTCTCTGCAGCTCCTGCCTTTTCATCAGGATTGCTTGGAAGCCCTCTATTTCTTTAAAAGTCAACTTTTCCCTTGTAGCATTACACTCAGTTTTGCTGGTAAGTTATTCTTGGCTTTGTAAGCCCATATCCTTTGTCTTTTAGACTATCATATTTCAAATTATCTGCACCTTCATAGTGGTAGCTGTTAAATCTGTGATCCTGTGGTTCCCAGGTACTTGAATTCTTTTTCTGGCTGCTTACAGCATTCTTTCTTTCTTTCTTTCTTTCTTTCTTTCTTTCTTTCTTTCTTTCTTTCTTTCTTTCTTTCTTTCTTTCTTTCTTTCTTTCTTTCTTTCTTTCTTTCTTCCTTCCTTCCTTCCTTCCTTTCTTTCTCCTTCCTTCCTTCCTTCCTTCCTTCCTTCCTTCCTTCCTTCCTTCCTTCCTTCTTTCCTTCCTTCCTTCCTTCCTTCCTTCC
>NW_027186452.1:71061-126848 GCF_028583685.1 Petaurus breviceps papuanus | reverse complement strand
CCTTCCTTCCTTCCTTCCTTCCTTCCTTCCTTCCTTCCTTCCTTTCCAATTTATTTATTTATTTTTAGTTTTCAACATTCATTTCTACAAGATTTTGAGTTACAAATTTTCTCCCTGGCTTTCCCCTACCCCCTACCCCAAGATAGCAAGCCTATTGAATACCCCTTCCCCCAATCTGTTCTCTCTTATATCATCCCCCATTCTCCCCTAACTTTCTAGTAGGGAAAGATAGATTTCTATACCCCAGTGCCTGTATATCTTATTTCCCAGTTGCATGTAAAAAACAACAATATTTTTTGACATTTTTTTTAAGCAATTCTTGCTCAAGGTTACACGGCCAGTTATTTCTGGGTGTGGTGCTAAGTATCTGAGCCCAGATTCAATCCCCAGGTCATCCCACCTCTGGGGCTGATGCTCTTACTTGCTGAGCCACCTGGCCGCCCCAACATTTGTTTTTAACACTTTGATTTCCAGATTAAGTGTCTGAGGCTGGAACCGAACTCAGGTCCTCCTGACTCCAGGGCTGGCTCTTTACTTACTATGCCACCTTGCCACCCCCAACCCTGTACCTTTTCAAAAGCATATGCTTCTAACTATCCTCTCCCCCAATCTGTCCTCTCTTCTGTCATCCCCCCTCTTATTCCCTTCCCCCCTACTTTCCTGTAGGGTAAGATACCCAAATGATGGTATGTTATTTCCTCGTTAAGCCAAATTCAATGAGACATTCCCTTTCACCTTCCTGCTCTTCCCCTTCATTGTAACAGTTTTCTCTTGCCTCTTTTATATGAGATAATGTAGCCAACTTTATCTCTCCCTTTCTCCTCACATTATATTCCTCTCTCATCTCTTAATTTTATTTTTTAGATAACATCCCTCCATATTCAACTGATCCTGTTCCCTCTGTCTATGCATACATGTACACACATATTCACATACTCATATATGTATTCATACACACATGCACCCTCATATACATACATATATGTGTATGTATACATATATACATATATATTCCCTTCAACTATCCTCATACTGAGAAAAGTCTCATGAATGACAATTATTATTTTTCCATGTAGGAATGTAAATAGTTCAACTTTAATAAGTTCCTTATGATTTCTTTTTTCTGTTTACCTTCTCATGCTTCTCTTGCTTCTTGTATTTGAAAGTCAAATTTTCTGTTCAGTTCTGGCTTTTTGAAATGCTTGAAAGTCCTCCATTTCATTGAATTATCATATTTTCCCCTGAAATATTATATTGCTGGGTAGGTGATTCTTGGTTTAAATCCTAGCAACTTTGACCTCTGGAATATCATATTGCAAACCTTTTGATCCCTTAATGTAGAAACTGCTAGATCTTGTGTTATTCTGATTGTGTTTCCACAATAGTCAAATTGTTTCTTCCTGGCTGCTTGTAATATTTTCTCCTCGATCTGGGAACTCTGGAATTTGGCTATAATATTCCTAGGAGTTTTCTTTTTGGGATCTTTTTCAAGAGGTGATTGGTGAATTCTTTCAATTTCTATTTTGTCCTCTGACAAAAATTCTACAATATCAGGGCAATTTTCCTTGAGAATTTCTTGAAGGATGATTTCTAGGCTCTTTTTTTGATCATGGCTTTCAGGTAGTCCAATAATTTTTAAATGATCTCTCCTGGATCTATTTCCAGGTCAGTGATTTTTCCAATGAGGTATTTCACGTTGTTTTCTGTTTTTTCATTTGTTTGGATCTGTTTTATAGTATCTTGATTTCTCATAAAGTCATTAGCTTCCATTTGCTCCAGTCTGATTTTGGAGGAATTATTTTCTTCAGCAATTTTTTGAAATTCCTTTCCCATCTGGCAAATTTGGCTTTTTAAGGCATTCTTCTCCTCATTGACTTTTTGGGCCTCTTTTGCCATTTGAGTTAGTCTGTGTTTTTTTTTTTTAAGCAATTGGGGTTAAGTAACATGCTCAAGGTTACACGGCCAGTTTTTTTGTGTGGGTGTTAAGTATCTGAGGCCAGATCTGATCCCAGGTCTCCCAACTCTGGGGCCGGTGCTCTTACTGCGCCACCTGGCTGCTCTGAGTTAGTATGTTTCTTAAGGGGTTATTTTCTTCACTGTATTTTTGGATCTCCTTTAGCATGCTGTTGACTTGCTTTTCATGATTTTCTTGCATCATTCTCATTTCTCTTCCCAATTTATCTTCCACTTCTCTTACTTGATTTTCAAAATCCTTTTGAGTTCCTCCATGGCCTGCAACCAATTCATATTTTTCTTGGAGGCTTTTGATGCAGGAATTCTGACTTTGTTGTCTTCTTCTGATTCCATGTTTTGTTTTGTTTTTGCTTTTTGGAGGGCAATTGGGGTTAAATGACTTGCCCAAGGTCACATGGCTAGTTTTTTTGTGTTAAGTGTCTGAGGCTGGATTAGAACTCAGTTCCTCCTGACTCCAGGGCTGGTGCTCTATTTACTGTGCCACCTAGCTGCCGCCTGATTCCATGTTTTGATCCTTTTTGTCTCCCCAAAAGATTCTATGGTCTGAGTGCACTTCCTTTGCTTGCTCATATTGCCAGCCAATGACTTCACTTTTAAGCTCTTTTTGTCATAGTAGAACTCTGCTTCCAGAGTGGAGAGAGCTGTGTCCCAAGTTGCTATGGTTTTTGCAGTTGTCAGAGCTATGAGAAGAGCACCCTCTCTACAGTCACCACAAGCTCTGGCACACTAGCATTCCTCACTCTAGGAACACCACTGAATACTGTGACCCAGATCCAAGTAGGTCAATGCAAGAGTAATACCCTCTGATTGGTCACTTGGTCCCCCTATGATTTGCAGGCCAGGAGTTCTGGATGCAGCCACATGGCAGCAGCTGAAGGTGCACCACTGCCACCTCTGCCACCACAGGAGCCAGACCTTGCTATCTCACCCAGTTCCAAGAGTTCCCTTTTGACCTTTTACTTTCTCTTTGGTGTTTGTGGGTTGAGAAGTCTGGAAACCACCACAGCTTCTGATGATTCATTCTCCTGAAGTCTGCTCCCACCTGTCTGGGCTGCCCTGGGTCTGGGACTGCATGGCTCATGTGGGACTGTGCTTGGCTCCCAGCTTGGTGCAATAGACCCTTCCTGTCTACCTGCCAGGCTGCCTTCAGTGGGAGGTTTGTTTCTGTTATTTTGTGGGTTCTATAGCTCTAAAATTTGGTTAGAGTCATTTTTTTTTTACAGGTATTAGATGTGGTTGCAAGCGGGAGCTCAGCAAGTTCCTGCTTTTACTCTGCCATTTTGGCTTCGCCCCCTGCAGTATTCTTTCTTTGACCTGGAAACTCTATACATTAGCTATAGGAGCTTTCATTTTGGAGTTTCTTTCAGAAAGTGACTGCTGGATTCTTTGTTTCCACTTTGCTCTCTAGTTCGAAAGGCTCTGGGAAGTTTTCCTTTTAGAATTTCCTGAAATACAATACCTTGTGGTATTTAGTTGTTTCAGTTGTATCTAACTGTGTGACCTATTTTGGTGTTTTCTTAGCAAAGATACTGGAGTAATTTGCCGTTTCCTTCTCCAGCTCATTTTACAGATGAGGAAATTGAGGGAAAAGGGGTCAAATGACTTGCCCAGGATCATACAACTGGTAAGTGTCTGAGATGAGATTTGAACTCAAGAAGAAGAGTATTCTCACTGTGCCACTTTGGGATATGGAATTCAGATAGTCTTATGACTCTTAAATCTTTTCTAAATCTGTTTTCCAGTTTTTTTTTTCCTGTGAGATACCTTGCATTTTCTTCTATTTTTAGACCATTTAACTTTGTTTTAATATTTTTTGTTGTCTCTTGGAGTAATTGGCTTCTATTTGTTCCATTCTTATATTAATGGAATTTGTTTTTTTGCTTGGGCAAGGTTTTGTACCTCTTTTACAAAGCTATTAATTCTTTTTCCAATTATTCTTCCAAGGCTCTCATTTCTTTTCCAACTTTTTCCTCAAGTGCTATTATCCCATTTATAAAAACATTTTTATCTCTCTTAAAGAAAAATCAACAAACCTAATTTTTCAGGAATTCTATTTCTAGGAATTCTAGTTGAGTTTTTGCCCAAGCTGTGTTTTTCTCTGAGGCAATGCTTATAAATATTTTGGACTCATTGTACTACTTAGTAACAATCCACCATCTTAACTCTGCCTCAGCCTATTATTTTGGAAAATAAGGTACTTCAGAAACTATTTCTTAATTTTCTAACTGTAGCATTTACAAAAGCCATAAAAATATGTGTCTTTTGAGGGAACAGAATTTGAAGAGTCTAGCAAACTGTCCCAATCAGCCAATACTTTTGATTGCCAATAACTAATCATGATTTTCTAAATGTAGTTACTAAAGGAGTTCTCCATGGGATATTTTACTTCATCTGTATTCCAGGCAGAAATCCCGTGATAACTACCTAAAGAAAGCAATTTTCAAAGTAATAATCAAGGAAATTGATCTCTCAAATTACCTAAACTCTGCAACCTACGAGCTATAGCCAGTAATAAAATTCTCAGTTGCAGCTTCTTTCAGAGCCATGTATACCTCCTTTAAAATTCAAACTGAACCTTGGTCAAGCCAAGGCCAAATTGTTTGTTTTGTTTTGTTTTTATTTTTGTTTTTAAGGTGGAATATAGTAGCCAACTTAGAAACATATAAAGAGGAAACCAACAGAAAGTTCCTGAGAGTGTTTGTTACCTCCTTTACAATTTCTGGGTTGAATGAATGCTTTTCTGCTTCAGTAACACTCTAGGTTAAATGAGAGTTATATACTATACACTATGCCAAGTGTGACCTGCTAACTTTGTTCACTTTTGGTTTTCCAACACATCAATCTTGTCACCCTGGAATTTTCCCAGCTAGCAAAAGGTATTTTTACATTTAGGGGCAGCTAGGTGGCACAGTGAATAGTGCACCAACCTTGGAGTCAGGAGGACATGAGTTCAAATACAGCCTCAGACACTTAACACTTACCTGTGTGACCTTGAGCAAATCACTTAACCCCAATTGCCTTGCCCCTCAAAAAAGACAACAACAACAAAAAGATATATACACTTGCTCTCTGGTCTTGGGCATTTCAGTTGAAAACATTAAATAACAACTCACATTTAAGGTGATTGGTTTCAGTAAGTTTCCTTGGTGGAAATATATGGAGAAACACATTTAGAATTCTTACTAATGAACTTCATTACTTCTAATAATAGTCTAATTGCATAAACTCAATGCCTTGTACACTTTTGAAACTATGTTATACAAAAGGCAGTTAATACTGTTTCTCAGTAAGGACAAGCAGTATTGCCAAGGAATGAAAAAACATCCACTTAAAATAGCAGGCCCCTTCTCATGTGGTAGATACACAAAAATAGTTTGTATATTACTGGGCTGTATAATAAAAGAAAATTATTTTTTGCTATTAAAAATTTTATTGATATATTTAAAATTTTTTTTTGCTTTTTGGAGGGCATTTGTGTTAAGTGACTTGCTCAAGGTCACACAGCTAGTAAATGTTAAGTGTTTGAGGCCACATTTGAACTCAGGTCCTCCTGACTCCAGGGCCAGTGCTCTATTCATTGCGCCACCTAGCTACCCCATATTTTGTTTTTATATTAACTTTGTTTCCGAATATACCTATCCCTATTCCCTTACCCACTGAGCTATTTCTTGAAACAAAAAATGAAAAGAAAAGAGGGCGGAGAGAAGTTCAGTAAAACTAACTAGCATTTCAACCAAGTTGGACTATATACATATATATGAATTACATAGCATTAAGTTTAATTAGGGGCAGCTAGTTGGCCCAGTGGGTAGATTGCCTCCTCTAGAGTCAGGAAGACTCATCTTCCTGAATTCAAATGTGGCCTCAGACACTTACTAGCTGTGTGACCCTGGGCAAATCACTTAACCCTATTTGTCTCAGTTTCTCATCATGAAATGGAGAAGGAAATGGCAAAGCACTCCAGTATCTTGGCCAAGAAAACCCAAAATGGGGTCACAAAGAGTCAGATATGACTAAATAACAACAACAAGCTGTTTAATTTTTTTTGTTCTTTCCATTTATGTTGTGGTTGCATATATTTTTCTGGTTCTATTTGACTCCGTATCATTTATATGCCATCTTATACATCTCTAAATTCTTTGCATTAATCATTTCTTATGACATAGCATTCTTTCATGACATTTATTTACTAAAATTTGTCCAACCATCCCCTAACCTATAGGCATCTATTTAATTTCTATTTCTTTGCTACCACCCTATGTCTCTATGCTTTTTTGGGTGTATATAGAACTTTTCATTTTTGCCTTTTGACCTCTTTGAACTCTCTCTCTCTCTCTTTCTCTCACCAGTGATGGCTCTGTGTCAAAGGGTATGGATAAGTTAGTGACTTTATTAATTAATTCTAAATTGGTTTCCAGAATGGTTGGACCAATTCACAGCTATGTCACTAGTGTATTAGTATTCCTGTGACTCCCTCAAATATTGAGTATTTCTGTCTTTTTGTCATTTTTGCCAATTTTCTCAAATGAAGCAAGACCTCAAAGTTGTTTCAATTTGAATTTCTCTTATTAGTAGTAATATGGAGCAATCTTTCATATGAATGCTAGTACTTTCCAAATATTCCTTTGAAACTTTTTTCATATCCTTTCACTTTTTGTCTAATGAATATTAGCTCTTAGTTTTGTTTTCCTTTAAAAACAAACATTTTTATCCAGTTTGATGATCTCAGACTTAGCTTTTGACTGTTTCTAAAAAATAAATCTGCCCTAAAAAGAAAGAAATTTGTTATCATAGAGGATATTAAGAAGGCCTGGATTACAGACTAATAAATGGGCTTTAAACTCATGATTTTAAAAAAGTAATAATGATGACTTGATAAATTAATGTCATCGTAAGTTCAATTCCTTAAGGGTAGAGACTTTGTTTAACTGCTTTGATCAATGTCTATGTAAGGGAAGGGAGTTTTGGTTTCAGCCTCCCTTCCCTTACACCTATAACAACATCTGTAACAGCTAATTGTTTAATAAATGGTTTTTGGAAGTGTAATCAAAATCATTAAAAAGCAAGGCACTTAGTTGTTTAGAACTAGTAGAACCATTCAGAACAGATTCATCATCAGCCCTGGCAGCTCTAAGCAAAGTTTTGGAATAGAAGGTTAACCATTTATATACCCTGTGCTTCCCAGTTTTGCTGCCTTTTTGAATCTCAATTGTACCTCCTGCCTAAGGCATTGAATCAGTGTCTTTATAGCTATTGTTCAGTCATTCAGTTGTGTCCTTCTTCATGATTCCATGGACCATAGCCCACCAGGCTCTTCTATCCTCCACTATCCCTCAAAGTCTGTCCAAATTCACGTTTGCTGTTTCTATGACTCTGTCTAACACTGGAGCTACTTGTAGCTGTCCTCTGCTCTTCCCTAGTAGCATATTGGACACTTTCTGATCTGAGGGACACGTCTTCAAATATCTCTTTCCCAATCCAGTGTATCTCTTTTATTATTTTAGTATTCTCCATGGTGTTTTCTTAGTAAAGGTACTGGAGTAGTTTCCCATTTCTTCTCCAGTGGATCATTTTGTCGTCAAAGCTCTCCACTATGACCTCTCCATCTTGAGTAATCCTATACAGCACAGCTCATAGTTTCATCAAGTTCTATGCAAACCCCTCCACTAGGACAAGGCAGTGATGGGGGGGGGGTAGGGGAAGAGAAGGGTATCATAGTATTGTCATAGTATTTTTCTATAAAAAAATAAAACTATAACTCATTCATGTTAAGGTGGAAGTGACAGACTGAAGAATCACCTCCCTTAATATTTTAATAATAATTAGTAATAAACTTTTATTTTGTTAGAACTGTCTTTTATGGACAGAGGGAAGACTAGCAGCATCTTGGTAACATATTGATAAGAGGACAGGACTTGGCGTTAGGAAGACCTAGGTTCAAAATCCTGTTTCAGACACAACCTAGCTGTAAAGCCCGATGAAAGTCACTTAACCTCTCACAAGATGTTCTCAACATAACGTTTGCTATAACTATTGTCAACTCAATTCACACTCTTTGCTCTCTCTCTCTCTCTTTCCTATCTCCCCATAGTTCTACATCTATTCCCTTTATCAGAAGTTATATTAGTTGTATTTCATTTGACCTGCCTGGATAATTTCACCTTGCCACTATTTTTAAGCTGCATTCAATAGTTATGACTGTGTTAAATGGCACCACTGTAAATTGAAAGCCCCAATTTCATTTCTCCTTTGATATGAAAACCAAATATAAATATCCCAAACTCTCATTAGCTTTAGTGTTACCAAAGAGGATAAGGTAATTTTTAATTTGTATGCCTTTTCTCTTGAACAACTTCATGAAAGATATTGATGATGATGAAAGCAGATGCTTTACTGTGGATACCAGAAACTTGAGCAAGTCCAGTATTTAGTTTAATTGGTCTCTGTGCAGATGACAATAAGTGGCACAAAAGTAAACTTCTGTCTTTATTTTGTAACTGAAATTTAGCATTTTCTTCAATTATTTAAGAGACATTATTCTGAGAAAGGGGTCCAAGGGCTTCTTCATCAGACTTCCATCATTTGCTATCACACAGAAAAGATTAAAGACTCTTGCTTTAGAGACTTGTGGTGCTTCTTTTCCTTTTTGTAAGCAATATCTCTCTCATTGCAATGATCACAGTGAAGAAGACTCGTCAGCTCTAGTCTTATTCCAGACCTCATATAGTTCTTGGCACTTTGTAGCTCCTTCCCAGGTTACCTTGCATTAAAGCTTCCACTGCTTTGGTGGAGTCTTAAAGGGGATTGAGCATAAACACTGCTAAACTTCTTATGGGGATAGTGTTATTGACCAGAGGTGGAGGGATTAGTTCCCTAAACCACTGTAGTCCAACAATATGGCTGTGATGATGTTTGTCCCCTAAATAGCATACCCTTAGAAATTCCCTATCCTCAAGTTAGCAGGATGGATCCAGAATGATGTGTCATAGTTACAAAGAGAAACAATTCCATTGAGGAAGAAAGAAAGACTTGTTTAAAAAAAATATGGCTTTACTGGGAGCTAATTGGCCATCCTATACTTTATTTAATGTTTTTTGCTTTTTTTTTTGGAGGGGGGAAGGCTGGGCAAATGGGGTTAAGTGACTTGCCCAAGGTCACAAGGCTAGTAAAGTGTTATGTGTCTGAGACCGAATTTGAACTCAGGTCCTGCTGACTCCAGGGCTGGTGCTCTATTCACTGCATCACCTAGCCACCCCCATACTTTATTTCTTAAAATAAATTTCTGATACCTACATTTTGCAATGTATCCATTTTCTACCTCCCAGAATGTAATTTCTCATGACAAAAAATAAAAAAGAGGAAAAACATTTAGCAAAACTAACCAAGATATTTAAAAAGTCTAATATTATATGCAGCATAGCCTCTCAGCTTTTATTAGGTTCAAGCTTGATTGTTATCATTGTATAATATTCAGTTTCTATTATTTTGTTGTTGTTCTTTCTACTTACATTTTAGTAGACAATGTATATAATGTTTGCTTGCAACAGATTATGTGTCTTCCTATGCTCTTCTGTATTTACCATATTGTAATGGAAATTAAAATTTAAAGATCTTCCCTGCCCTTAGGCCCTTTGATAGGCTTAAGAGACTCTGAGAACCTTCCTTGATTTGAAAATATACTCTGCCTCCTAATAGGCCGAATGTGGTCACATGGAGCCTGTGGCAGGAGGCTTGGTTTTCAGGAATGCCCACACCTTGATGCTGTGTGATTGGGCAGTGGGTCAAGAGAGTGGTTACATTCTCTGACCCAGGAGAAGGCTATATAATCCCTGATGTGAGGCTTTGTTTTGGGGCTCACTTTGAGAAGTGTTCTGTGATTTGATCAGATGAGACTCTGGGAAGCCATTTTTGAGAGCCCCCCGTCTTTGAAAAACCCAGATGTTGATTTGGTATGGATGTAATTGTTGGACAGTTTGGAAACCCGTCTACTTGATCTGTTTCTCTGTCTTGATAATTCTGTCTGTATACTCTGAAGTTCGGGGTGCTGACCTTTTTCCCCTGAACTAGGTAAACGATATATGTTTGACTGATTAAAGTAAGCTTGTTAACCCATTTTGAGTTGCTTTCCTTTAGCAAAGCAGATCTAAGAACCTGTGTTGGCAGCTACCCTGGGGACACTGGGGTGCTTGCTGCTACACATATTCACTGTTTCTTACTGTAGTAGCAACCTCACTGGCATACCCAGGATGGCTGCTCGCACAGGTTCTTAGATCTGCTTTACTAAGTGAGCTAGCTGTTTAAGGGATCAATAATCTTTTAAAATTACATTCACTTGTTCAGGGGAGAAGTTAGCAACTTGAACTTCAGAGAAAATACAAGCAGATAAATAAAAACCAACAAACAGGGCTCTGACTACCTGAATCAAAGCAATTTTGCTACATATTTTACATACATCCCAGAATTGAGAGAACCTTTACATCTGAGCAGTCAGGGAACTCTGAACATAGGGTCACTCAGAATCTTGACCAGGGAATCACAAGATCCTTCTCATAAGCGAGCCCCCCAAGCAAAATACCAACTCAGAGTATATATACACTTCTCAGAGCCAAAAGGCATCACAACCTGCATGACTCAGCAGTACTAATTAGAAATTAGCAAAAGGTGTGAAAACCTTCCTACAAGCAAGTCTCCCCAAGCAAACTTCCATTAGTGGGCTCCACATGAGGCCTATTAATGTGCAGGGAAGATTTTATATCCCTTTAACATTATACTTACATCCTAGTAATATTCCCTAACATTCATGTACCACAACTTGCTTAGTCCTTCCCCAATCTATGGACATCTCTTTTTATTTCCAGCTCTTTACTACCACAAAAATACTGCAATAAAAATATTTTGGCATACATGGAGCCTTTCTTTTTATCAACAACTCCTTTTCATGGCAGTGAAATCTCTGGGTGTGAACATTATCTACTTTATTTACATAGTATCACACTGCTTTTCAGAATGATTGTGAATCCATAACTCCATCAACAATGCATTTGTGTGTGTCTTTCCCCACTCATCCCTCCAATACTGACTATTCTGTCTTTTGTCACTTTGACCTCCATTTTGATGAGTGTGAGGTACAACTTCACGGTTGTTTTGATTTGCATTTCTCTTATTACTAGTGAATTGGAACTTCAATGACCATCTGGTCCAATCTTTTCCCCTTATGTTATAGAGGATGAAATTGAGACACAGTGAAAGGAAGTGACTTACCCAAATTTTCACATAATAAATAACAGAACTAGAATTTGAGCCTAGTTCTTCTAACTCTAAACACAGTTTTCTTTATACAACATCAGATGTTGAGAAATCAATTCCAGCAATGGAATGAAAGGTAATTAACATTTTAGAAAATAGGTCCTGTGTGAGGAACAGTGAAGAATTATTTAGTTTGGAGAAATGAAAGCTGAGGAATAACTTTATATCATTAAGTATATGAAGATTGTGTGAGAATTTAATTATAACTTTGGGTCATCTGAGGACCAGGTTAAGTCAGAAGACCTCAGTTGGTATTTTAGCTGAGTTAGTTATTATGTTTGTAATTTCGGGCACATTACATAACCACTTTGGGACTTAGTTTCCATGTCTTTAAGATTAAGAGGTTGGATTAGATAGTCTTTAATGTTCCTTCAAGCTCTAAATTCTATAATTTAGAGACCTTATATTCATTTTAGGGCATATTGTTGTAAGACTTGATAACTTTACAAAACCTACATTGACTTTTTTTTCTATTAGTAGGGGCCAAAGCTGCTTAGCCTTTAGGTTTTTTTAGACAGTAGGTTCTTCTTTTCTATTTTCTCTGCTTATTTGCTGAATAGACTCATAATCAGGAAAAGATTCAAGAACTCTATATCTTAATGGGTAACCTAGATAGTTCATATGCAGGGCCAGATTTACAGAAAACTAATCTGAATATCAGGGGGATCACTTTCTTGTTCAGTGAAATGCTGTCCTTTGCTCTACTGAACAGCAAAAATCCCTAGGGGGAATATAGAAAAATGACACTAATTTGGGATAATTGTTGAGAAGGCTAGTCTGGTTAGAGACAGCTCAATATAGCGAAGAATTGCTAGACTGATCCTGGCACTGCCTATTCAGCTCCATACGATCTTAAGCCAAATGCTCCATGTTTTCTCATTTGTAAAATTCAACAACAAATATATGTGAGGAGCTACAGCCAAGACAGCAGATTAGGGGCAGCCACCCAGCTGAACTTTCCTAACATTTGCCTACAAACAACTTTAAAGTAACTCATCAAATCAAATTTTGGAGCTGCAGAGCCAACAAAAGTCTTAGGGAGAGACATTTTTTCCAGTCTAAGAAAACTTAAAAAGTTGGCAAGAGAAATCTTTGACACTGGGGTGAAAGCTTATCCAGAGCCCACATACATGGTAGCAGCCGCAATTGCCACAACAGCAGCAGCTTCAGGAGCTCTCAGTCCAGAGACTAGTTAAGAGAGTCAGACAACTGGTCAGAAAGAGATTACAAGGGACCCTTTTCTGACACTGATTACAGCTGTTACTGATCAGCACATCTATTGCCTGTACTCAGTTCTGGGTTGCAGTACCAGGGTGAAAGGGATGTTGGTGGTCAGTCACAAGACAGCAGGGGCCCTGGTCACAGTTTCAAGGCAGAGAACTCTAGTACTTGCAGCTGCAGGGAAGCTGAGGTCCTTCCTGGGTAAAGAACACGGTGCAGATAAGGAGAACAGTGATCATTCCTTTCTTAGGATCACACCAACATGGAAGCACCAAAAACTTGAAGACCCCCAGAAATAGTTCTGAAAACAGCAGCATGAAAAAGCCTAAAGCTTGGGACAGTGTCTTCCTGTCCCAAGATGAGCAGAGACCAACCTTAACATGAAGTTAAAAGTCAAGAAATAGGGTAAAAAAATGACTAAGCAACAGAAAAAGAATTTAATCATAAAAAACTACTACAGTGGTAAGGAAGACCAAGACAACAACTCAAAAGAAAATAACAATGTGAAAATAGCTACAAACAAAGCCTCAAAGAAAAATTCTAATTGAACCCAAACCCAACAAGAATTCCTGGAATAGTTAAAGAAAGAGATGAGTGGTAGAGGAAAAATTGGGAAAAGAAATGAGGATGATACAAGATAATTATGAAGAGAATTAACAGCTTGGTAAAAGAGGCACAAAAAATAGTGAAGAAAAATAATACCTTAAAAAATAGAATTGGCCAAATGGTAAGAGACACAAAAATCCACTGAAGAGAATAACTCCTTAAAAAGCAGAATTGGTTAAATGGAAAAAAAGGTACAAAATCTCACAGAAGAAAATAATTCCTTAAAAATTAGAACTGGGCAAGTGGAAGTTAATGACTCCATGAGACATCAAGAAATAATAAAATAAAATCAAAAGAATAAAAAAAATAAAAGAAAATGTGAAGTATCTCATTGGAAAATGAACTGACCTAGAAAATAGATTGAGGAAAGATAATTTAAGGATTATTGGACTACCTGAAAGCCATGATCAAAGAGTCTTGGCATCATATTTCAAGAAACTATCAAGGAAAACTGCCTTGATATCTTAGATTCAGTGGGTAAAGTAGAAATTGAAAGAGTCCACCAATCACCTCCTGAATGAGATCTCAAAATGAAGACTCCCAGGAATATTATGGCCAAATTCCAGGACTCCCAGGTAAAAGGGAAAATACTTCAAGTATCCAAAAAGAAACAATTCAAATATCATTGAGCCAGTATCATACAAGTTTTAGCAGCTTCCAGATTAAAGGGTGGAGGGTTTGGAATGTAAAGTTCCAGAAGGCAAAGGAATCAGGATTCCAACCAAGAATCACCTCCCAGAAAGAGTGTAATCCTTCAGGAGAAAAAATGGTTATTTAATGGAAGAGGACTTTCAAGCATAAATGATGAAAAGACCAGAACTGAATATGAAATTTTACATTCAAACACAAGATTCAAGAGAAGCATAAAAAGGTAAACATGAAAGAATAATTACAAGGGACTCAATAAAGTTGAACTGTTTACATTCCTATATGGGAAGATGATACATATAACACCTAAGACATTTATCATTATTGGGGCAGTGTAAAGGAGTTTACATAGACAGAGGGCATGGTTACGAGTTAATTATGTTGGAATGATCTCCAAAAACAAAAAATGAAGGGACGAGAAAGAGGGATGCTCTGGGAGAAGGAGAAAAGGAGAGGTAGAATGGAGAAAAATTTCTCATATAAAAGAGGTATGCAAGGAAAAGCTTTTACAATGGAAGGAAAAATAGGGATGGTGGCGACAGGCAATGCTTGAATCTCACTCTCATTGGAATTGATTCAAAAAGAGAAGAATGAATATATATGTATATATATATACATATACATATATGCATAAGTATATGTATACACACATATATACATATACTTATGTGTGTGTGCGCACACACATACATAAATACTCAGTTGTTTATAGGAATGTAACTTACCAAATAAGGAAATGAGAGGAGAAAGGGATGTGAAAAGGGGAGGGAATGATAAAAGGAAGGGTAGATTAATGGGAACAGTGGTTAGAAGAAAAATAGACTCTTGAGGAGGGATGGGATAAAAAAAGAGAAACAGAGACAGAAAGAGAGAGAGAAACAGAGAGACAGAGAACGAGACAGAAAGAAACAGAAGCAAGGGGCAGAGCCAAGATGGCGGAGTAGAAGCACGACCCTCCTGCGGCTCCGGCTTCCACCCTCCCCAATCCATGTAAAAAGGGGACTCTAAACAAACTTTGGAGCTGCAGAACCCACAAAATGACACAGAGAAGCTAACCTCCCGCTGAGAACAGCCCGGCAGGCCGGCAGAAATCGGCCAGCACAACGCTCTGGGAGCCGAGGCTTTAGCCCCAGGGCGGGCCTGACCAGCCGCCAGCCAGAGGGACTCCAGATCAGCAGCAGCTGTGGCCGTTTCCAGATTTATCAATACATAGATGCAAAGGACAAGTTCTAATAAAGAATAATAGCGGGTGGCGGCATGGTGGCCTGCGCGGGAAGGTGCGGTGGTGGCAGCGCGGCGGGCGCAGGCCGGGAAGGCGCAGCGGCCTGTGCGGGAAGGCGTGGTGGACGCAGGCCTGGAAGGGGCCTGATCAACTCGGAGGGCAAGTCTTCCCACCAACCACAAGGTCCACTACCAGGCCTATCACCAAAGGGCTGGGACTGGAAAGAGCAAGGTAAGAAGCAAATACAGGGGCCCCTATACTGGACAGCAAACACTTCTGGGTCTACCACTTCATAGCCCAGAAATCTTTTTTTTTTTTTAAAAGCCCCTTTCAGGACCTCCAAAGACAAGGATGGCAGAGTGAACCCCACTTGCTCCAAACCCCCCTCTGACCCTGAAAATATAGTAACTCTTGCCCCAGGGCAAAACCCTCTACCGTAAAGGCTTGGGATCCTAGAGGAAGGGCGTGGCTAGGACACTGCCTCAAAATGGGTAGAAAGCAGACTACAAAGACAAAGACTCTAGAGTCCTACTATCCTCAGAGAGAGGAACCAACCTCAGAGGGAGACACTGTGGACTCCACACCCACAGCTGAGACTTCAACAGGGAATGGATCCCAAGCACAGAAGGCTCTCCTAGATGAGATCAAAAGGAACTTTGAAAGCAAAATGAAAGAGATAGAAGACAAAATGAATAATTCTCTCAAAACGAAAATAGCAGAATTCGAAAAACATTATAATGAGGAAAACATCTCTCTAAAAAGAAAAGTGCATGATATGGAAAAGGAGCTTCAAAAATTAACCAAGGAAAATGATTTGCTAAAAACCAGAATTAAACAAGTGGAAATAAATAACTCTATGAGGAACCAAGAATTAGCCAAGCAAAACAACAAAAATGAAAAATTAGAAAAAGAGGTAAAATACCTCAAAGAAAAAATAACTGACCTGGAAAACAGATCCAGGAGAGATAATCTGAGAATCATAGGCCTACCAGAAAATTATGATGAAAAAATGAGCCTGGACAACATTCTCCAAGAGCTCGTTAAGGAAAACTGCCCTGAGATACTAGAACCTGAGGGGAAAATAGAAATTGACAGAATCCACCGGACACCTGCTGTAAGAGATCCCAAACTGAAAAATCCTCGAAATGTTGTGGCCAAACTCCAGAACTACCAGATAAAAGAGAAAATACTTCAAGCGGCCAGAAAGAAACAATTCAAATATCGAGGGTCCACAGTGAGGATTGCACAGGATTTGTCAGCCTCCACACTGAAAGATCGGAGGCAGTGGAGTACAATTTTCAGGAAGGCAAAACAGCTGGGATTACAACCAAGGATCACATACCCAGCGAGACTGAGCATATTCTTCCAGGCAAAGAGATGGTCATTCAATGATATAACAGAGTTCCAGACCTTCTTGATAAAAAAGCCAGAACTCAATGGAAAATTCAACCTCCAATTACGAGAAGCAACAGTGACTTAGAAAGGTAAACAAGGAGAACACACATCATTTTAGAGGGAAAGAGGGGAGGGAGAGGAGCTTCGCATGAGATCTGTTCCTGTCATTCTTGATGCGAAGAAAAAATAGCATACCTCATTAAGTATAACAATATCCTACAGGCAGTAGGAGGGGGAAAGGGTTACAAAAGGGGAGTGGGAGTGATTTGTAGGGAGGGAAGTAGTAAGGGGAAAAAGGGAGGAAAAGGGAGGGGGGCCGAAAAGGGAACACTGAGGGAGGCGGTGGTCAAAAGGAAAACTATTAAGGGGGGGAAGGGAGAAAGGAGGGAAAATACGAACATTAACAGGGGCAGGAATAGGATGAGGGGAAAGAAACAGATAACAATCATAACTGTAAATGTGAATGGAATGAACTCTCCTATAAAACAGAGACGGATAGCAGAATGGATTAGAAATCATAATCCTACAATATGCTGTTTACAAGAAACACATTTGAAACAGAGGGATACACACAAGGTAAAGGTAAAAGGTTGGAGTAAAATATATCATGCATCAGCTAAAGTAAAAAAAGCAGGGGTAGCAGTCCTTATCTCAGATAAAGCAAATGCAAAAATTGACCTAATTAAAAGAGATAAGGAAGGAAACTATATCCTGTTAAAAGGTACCATCGAGAATGAAGCAATATCACTACTTAACATATATGCACCAAGTGGTGTAGCATCCAAATTCCTAGAGGTGAAGGTAAAGGAATTAGAGGAAGAAATAGATAGCAAAACTATACTAGTGGGAGACCTTAATCTCCCCCTATCTGAACTTGATAAATCCAACCTCAAAATAAACAAGAAAGAAGTTAAGGAGGTGAACAGGATTTTAGAGAGGATAGGTATGATAGATCTCTGGAGAAAGCTGAATGGGGCTAAAAAGGAATATACTTTCTTCTCAGCAGTTCATGGCACATATTCAAAAATTGACCATGTTCTAGGGCATAAAAACCTCACAATTCTATGCAGTAAGGCAGAAATATTAAACGCATCCTTCTCAGATCATGATGCAATAAAAATTATATGCAATAAAGGTCCAGGGAAAGACAGACTAAAAACTAACTGGAAATTAAACAATTTGATCCTAAAGAATGAGTGGGTCAAACAAGAAATTATAGAAACAATCAGTAATTTCATTCAAGAGAATGATAATAATGAGACAACATACCAAAATCTGTGGGATGCATTAAAGGCAGTTCTTAGGGGAAGTTTTATATCCCTGAGTGCATACGTAATTAAATTAGAGAAAAGAGAGCTTAACGAATTGGGCGTGCAATTAAAGAAACAGAAGCAAATGGAATGGAGTAAGTAATCATAACTGTGAATGTCAGTGAAATGAACTCACTCATAAAACAGAAGCAGATAGGGTGCGGCTAGGTGGCACAGTGAATAGAGAACTGGCCCTGGAGTCAGGAAGACCTCAGTTCAAATATGGCCTCAGACAATTAACGCAAAAAGCTAGCCATGTGGCCTTGGGCAAGTCACTTAACTCCAATTGCCTTCCAAAAAAGCAAAAAAAACGAAACAGAAACAAGACAGAAGCAGATAGCAAGATGGGTTAGAATTCAGAATTTACAAGAGACACACTTGAAACAGAAAGACACACACAGAATTAAAACAAAGGGCTAAAGAAGAATCTAATATGCTTCAACTGAAATAAAAAAGATAAAGGTAGCAATTATGATCTCAGACAAAGCAAAAGCAAAAATAGACCTAATTTAAAAAGATAACCACTGGGGTGGCTAGGTGGCACAGTGAATAGAGCACCTGCCCCAAAGTCAGGAGGATCTGAGTGCAAATCTGACCTCAGACACTTAACACTAGCTGTGTGACCTTGGGCAAGTCACTTAACCCCAATTGCCCTGCATTCCCCCCTCCAAAAAACAAAATCTAAATAAATAAATAAAAAGATATGAAAAAGTAAACCAACCAAGGGCATAGCCTCACTTCCCCTCTGCTTTCTGCTTCCCCTTTCCCCTTTTATGCATTCTCCCACTCTGTAATTTTTTCTATAAAATACCTTGATCCACTTTCACTTCTATTTCTTTAAATTCAACTTCTATCTTATGTGTCTTTTAAAATGAATTACTGATCCCATGTTTGTTTATTTGGGTTTGTTTTGTTTTTTTAGCCTACAGGTGTAATATAATGCCAAGCAAAGGCAACTTCCCAGGTTCAAAATACCAGCATAGGTGCTCCAAATGGAGGTCTTTTCTTCATCTTGACACGAGGCAAGTTCTCAGCAATCTTAGTTCCTGGGGAGACAAGGCTTAGCAAAGCCACAAGATACATTGCCAGTCCCTTCATGAATTTATCCTCTGTCTGTAGAACAGTCCTAGAACCCCTGAACACATTAGCAAAGCCCTCTCCCAGGATTTCTGTAAACATACAACAAGAAAATCCTTCTTCAGGGCTTCTGAACCAACAGAAAGGTTCCCAGACCCCTGCAACAACAGCACTGTCCTTCACCAGTGGACAGTATTCACTCTGTCTGCAGGACAGTCTCCAGACCCCTGCAACAACAGCACTGTCCCTCAGCAGTGGACAGTATTCACTCTCTGTCTGCAGGACAGTCTCCAGACCCCTGCAACAACAGCACTATCCCTCACCAGTGGACAGTATTCACTCTCTGTCTGCAGGACAGCCTCAGGAGCTCTTAGCCAACAGCCAGGTTCCAGGACTTCTTCAACAACAGGACTGTCTTTCACCAGTGGACAAATCTGGCAAAACAACATCAAAACAGACAGACAAAGTACCAGCAAAACAGCCATGTCTCCTCAGTCCTTGGCAGCTCAGGGGGCAGGTCTCAAAAGTCCAGGGCAATTCAAAGCAGCCACCAGCAATTCTCTTAGTCTCTCTCTCTCCACGAGGTGCTGCTTCCAAAAAGAAAGTTTCTTCTGCCTCTCTCTTGTCTCTCCCAATCTACGTCACCAGCTCCTCCCAGTTCAGGACTTTCTTTTCACATCAACAAGTCCATCCCACAGGTGGGATTAGCAAGCTCTGGGTTTTAACACAATCAGTTTGAAAACCAAGCCAATACAGGGGAATCTTTAATTGCCATTACTATCACAACAGGTCAGTTTTTCTCTCATTAAAAAAAATAAAAGGTTTTCCTTGGTAAGTGTACGGATTTGTCTTTTTCGTGTTCTTATCGTTTTGAGTGGTATGTTTTTTTTGTCTGTTTTTGGTTTTTTCCAGGAATTCCTCAAATGCTTGTCTTTTGTTCAATAGCTACCTTTTTGTTGTTGTTGAATCGGCCCACGTTGCGGGGAATAATATCATTTTGGTTGGTTTCTTAGGCTCTTTTACTTTTCAGAATATCTTGTCATAGTCTAGCCTCTTAATAAAAGGATTTGATCTGTGAAGCTTGGATTTAGTCAAAGGGCTGCACTTGACAACCTGGAGTGTCACAGGTGGCTTCTAGGTTCCCCACCCCTTCTTTTCTGAGGTTTCTACTGAGTGTAGAATGGTACTGTGCTATTCAGATTTTCTTTCCTTTATATCTGAAGATCTTTCTCTTGGCCACTCATAGAACAGATTGCTTGTCATTTAAACTGTGGAATCTAACAACTGTGTCTTAGTGTTTCAAGTACAGGTTTGGTGTGTGTGTGTGTGTGTGTGTTTCTGGAGACAATCTATGGATTCTTTCTACTGGTTCTGGGAATTTTCCTTATAATATTTCCTGCATTATGGCATGC
Organism: Petaurus breviceps papuanus; assembly: GCF_028583685.1. NCBI lineage: Eukaryota > Metazoa > Chordata > Mammalia > Diprotodontia > Petauridae > Petaurus > Petaurus breviceps. The sequence goes on along the minus strand of NW_027186452.1, from coordinate 106,677 downwards.
AAGATTTTTGATTTGTCACATTCTTCTGAGAGCCCCATGATCCTTAAGTTGTCTCTGTACAACTGTCAAGGTCAGTGGCTTTGGTTTAGAAAGAGATCATGAGTTCTTTTAATGTTGTTGTCTTTTGCTATCAGTACTCCCAGGCAACAATCTAAAATATAAGTTGCAAAACAATTGCTGTCCAGCATTGATAGAGAGAATTGCCTCCCCAGGAGTTACCTAAATCTGCCTACTGATCTCCTTGGCTTCCTTTTAAATCCCAACTAAAATCCTGCCTTCTACAGGAAGCCTTCCCCAGCCCTTCTTAATTCCAGTCCTTTCCCTCTGTTAGTTATTTCCTATTTATGGCTTGCTCCATATATTTGTTTGCATGCCATAGCCCCCGTTAGATTTTTTTTTTTTTTGCTTTTTGGAGGGGAGAAGGTAGGGCAGTTGGGGTTAAGTGACTTACCCAAGATCACATGGCTAGTAAGTGTTAATTAAGTGCCTGAGGCTGGATTTGAACTAGGGTCCTCCTGACTCCAGGGCCGGTGCTCTATTCACTGTGCCACCTAGCCGCCTCTGCCCCCATTAGATTTTTAAACTCTGGGAGGGCAGGATCTGTCTTTCCTCTTTGTCCCTCCAACACCTAGCATAATGCTTAGCACATGTAGGCACTTAATAAATGCTTATTGATTGATTAAAATCACAAATCCTTCTTTCCCCACCCCGTCAAATGCACATCACTGCATATCACAGAGATTTGAGCTAACCTTCTCTGCCGAATCTTCGGTACAATGAGGTATAAAATAAAGTTCTATAATAGATTTCTTTTACATGAATTAATACCTATTCTCACATTTGGTCAATGTCTTCATAGTCAATTTTTCCCTCCTAAGACTTCAGCAACACCATCATCCTCCAGCTATAAGTTTGAGTGGTCTGAAGGGTGCAACATTAGTTTCATTCATGCATTCAACAAATATTCCTTGAACATCTATTATGTGTGAACTTAGTGCAGCACTTAGCACAAAGCCTGACACAAAATAAACAAAGTAGGCATTTAAAAAATGATTATTGAGAGATTCTATGGAGGATACAAAGATGAATAAAAAGGTCTCTGTAGTTTACAAAGTAAACCCTGGCAGGTGGATACTACACTCTGCAGTTGTTGGACAGCGACTGTGATTGGAAAGATATCTAAGAATAAAAGAAAATATAGAACCCAAATTCCTAGCACTTTCTATTTATATAAATTCACTCAGGCAAACACTTTCATGCATCTTATCTTTTCTTGTGAGACTCAAGGCCGTGGGGATATATTAGGAAAAGAATTGCTTTCTTCCATGCACATAGGTGTTGAGTAATGAAAAGTCACCTCTGGGTTACCCAGACTGCAAACTGCCAAAAGGAAGCATTGACTGGGGAGAGAGAACAGGGAAGAGCTGACATCTATGTTTGAATAGCAACCCTACCACCCACACAGCTCAGCCTTCTGCAAAGAAGCTTTGCTTAGTCTACTCAAAGTAAATTTAGTAACATCTTGCCCAGAAAGGAAGGTACAAATGTGATGGAGACTTATTTGAAGTGGTAGAAAAGGTAATAACAACAATAACAATGATAACTAGCCTTTATATAACTTTTTAAGGTTCACAAAGTGCTTTATAAATATTATTTCATTTGATCTTCACAATAACCCTCTAAGCTTATCCCCATTTTACAGGTGAGAAAATTGAGGGTGATAGAGGATGATTTGCCCTGGTGACACAACCTGTAAGTGTCTGAGGCAAGAATTAAAACTCAGGTCTTCTTTATGCCAAGTTCAGCAATCTTTACCCATTAGACCACCTTGCTGCTTCCCACACCTCCTCATGGTAAAAAAGAAGTTATGAAACACCAAACTGCGGTACAGATGTAGGAATTCACCAGACATTTATGCACTTACTGATGAGGTATAGGCTCTGGGAGCCCCCTTGAGCTCTCCTTGAGTCCTTGAGGTACAGGCTCTGGGAACCTCCCTTGGACTCTTGATTAAATGTGCAGGGCTCTGAGATAGGTAGTAAGAAGATAAATTTAAAATTACACAGTACTTTCCCTAAAGAAGTTTATATTATGCTAAAGGGCAAATTATACAAGTGCACAGATAAGTTAAATTCAAGGTCATTGTGATGGAGGCAAGGAGGGATCAAGAAGAAATGTTCATTATTACTTATTTTTTTTAAGCAATTGGGGTTAAGTAACTTGCTCAAGGTTACATGGCCAGTTATTTCTGGGTGTGGTGCTGAGTATCTGAGCCCAGATTTGATCCCCAGGTCATCCCAACACTGGAGCTGGTGCTCTTACTCACTGAGCCACCTGGCCGCCCCTCATTATTACTTTTTAAAAAAGCACTTTAAAAGGAGAGTGACAATAAGCCTCCATCATATCAACTCCTGAAATAAATCAAAGCCATGAGCTGAGGAATAAAACATCTTTAATTGAGATAACAGGGCAGCAAGCCTGCCACCCTGGCAGATGTCCAGGGGATTTCCTAGCTCCAAGACCCCATGCTTCTTATACCTTTAGAAGGAGAGGGGGAAGGGCAGTATGAGATATCAAGGCCTGGTCATGAAACCCTAGCGACCCTGGGCATTCTGGGCAGGGAAAGTCACTTCGTTCTGGCTATTTTGCCTGTTATGCCACAAATTTCAATGGAGGGGTACAAGGACACTAAAAGCTGAGATTCAGCTTGAACTAGGCTCCCCCAGAAGGCAAAATAGCTGGGTAGAGGGACCTAGGGTATGATTCAGCTTAATCTCATCAAGAGTAAATATCTTAAGAATAGGGATGTAAGGACATTACTGAAGTTCTGACATTATAAGGATCATTTAAGTGAGTAGCAGTCCATATTACATTTGGTATTAACAATTTTTGTCATGATATAACATTTTATTTATTAAAATTTATTAATTTATTAAAATTAAAATTTATCATATATATTTTTATATTGACATTTTTCTGTCAATCACAACATTTGTACCTTCCTTTCTGGGCAAGATCTATTACTACCACTGGACATTATTCATTACTCTCTTGATCTCTAATCATACATGACCAATTGCCTATTAGACAATGTGAATAGGATATTCCACAGCATCTCAAAATGAACATGTCTAAAGGAGAACTATTTTTCCCCAAACCTACTTCTGTTGGAATGTCTTTATTACTGTCAAAGAGAATAATAATTAAAGTCACTCAGATTTGTGACCTTGGAATCATCCCTGATTCTTCACTCAACCTCATTCCACATATCCAATCAGTTGCCAAATTGGGTTTTTTCCTACCTTCTATCCTCTTCTCTCCATTCACATTGTCACAGGTTTAGTTTAGACCCTTATCACCTCTCACCAGTACTACTATAATAGCTTCTTAATGGGTCTCCTTGGCTTCAGTCTCTCTCTCTCCAAACCATTTTCCACTCAGCTACCAAAATGATATTCCTGAAGCACAAATATGACAATTTCACTCCCCTGAAATATGGTCATTCAGTGGAATAGAAGACTTTGCTGAAAAAACCAGAGTTGAATAGAAAATTTGACATTCAGATAAAAGAAGCAAGAGAAGCATGAGAAGGTAAACAGGGAAAAGAAATCATAAGGAACTTATCAAAGTTGAACTATTAACATTCCTACATGGAAAAACAATAATTGTAACTTATGAAACTTTTCTCAGTAGTTGAAGGGAATAGAAATACATATATCTGTATATGAGGGTATATGGGCATATGACTATATATGTGAATGTGTGTATAAATGTTTGCAGGTATACATAGATAGAGGGCACAGGACCAATTTAACAGGAAGGGATGATACTTAAAAGGTGAAAGTAAGAGGTGAGAGAGGAATATAATGAGAGGAGATGGGGAGAGACAAAATGGGGTAAACTATCTCATGTAGAAGAGGCAAGGGAAAATGGTTACAATGGAGGGGAAGAATAGGAAGGCAAAAGGGAATGAGTCAACCTTATTCCCATTGAATTTGGCTTGAGGAGGGAATGAAATACACACTAAATAGGGTATCTCACCCTCCAGGAGAGTAGGGGGGAAAGGGGATGAGAGGGGGGATGATGGAAGGGAGGGAAGGCTGGGGGGGGAGAAGTTGGAAGCACACACTTTTGAAAAGGGACAGGATCAAAGTAGAGAATAGAACAAGTGGGAGGTGGGATAGGAGGGAGGGAAATATAGTCAGTCTTTTACAATATATCTACTACGTTATTGTTTTGCATTAGCCGCACATGTACAACCTATACTGAACTGCTTGTCTTCCCAGTGGGGGTGGGTGGCAGGGGGGGAAGGGAATGAATCTGGAATTGAAAGTTTTAAATCAAATACTCATATATATATATATATATACACACACACATACTATTATTAATACTATTTTACATGTAATTGGGAAATAAGATATACAGGCACTGGGGCATAGAGATCCATTGGAAAAGTCAAAAGGGGTATGGGAGTAAATATGGGAGAGAGCAGATTGTAGGAGGGAATATCCTGTGGTACTGCTATTTTGGCTTGGTGGGTAGGGGAAAAACTGGGAGAAAAATTGTAACTCAAAATCTGGCAGAAATGAATGATATAAATCAGAAGTTAATAAAGCATTTAAAAAAATAGAAAGGGCACAGAATTTGGAGTCAGGGACCCTAGTCCAAATCCCAGATTTCCCTATTCCAGGTCATTGTCTGGAGAGAAATTATTTCTCTCTTATATTAATAATCAATTAGCATGGGGATCCAGGGATTTTTCCTTCCTATTTCTTCATTCAAAGTTCATTCTCTAAAGAAGATACTGTCCTTGTCCAAAAATTTACTCCACTTAGAATATCTTGTTTAGGTGGAATTGTTACCACACCCAACTAAAAGACCTACCTGGGAGAATCTAATCCAGGTGGAATTCTTAACCCACCATCATTCATTGTTCACTGACTGAGTAGAGGATAGAGCCTTTTGTATAGTCTGCCCCAGGTGGGAGTAGTTTGCCTTGAGATGAGTCTCTCTGGAGTGACAGTGATGAAAGTCACATCCCCCAGCCCCTTATTAGAATAGACTCACCTCTCATTATAATATTCATTCTCTCATTAATTATTAACCAGTCAGAGTTGAATGCCACCTGTCAGGAACACCCTGTCTTCCAATATGTATAAGCAATAAGAGACCTCCATGAGAGGTCTTTTGGTTTAAAAGGGAAAGTCCAATGACCATACTTTTATTAATTATTCACTAGCTATAATTAATAAAATTATTAATTAACCAGAAAAAACAAAACAAAACAAAACAATTTCACTCCCCTGCTTGAGAAACTGCAGTGTCTCCATAATCCTTCTAAGAGAAAATACAAATTCCTCTGGCATTTAAAGCCCTTTACCTGATGACTCTGGAGGAGATCCAGGCTGATGACTTTGCTCTGCTCTGCTTCATTCAAATCCAATTCAGGAACCCGATCAAGAGTGATGTCATTGGTGTTCTTCCAAAGGAAAGGATGAACAACAGCAACAACAAAAGGGTTCTGTACGAGGTCTCTACCCAAGAGAGAAGGACTTTCTCCTCCTCCTCCTTTTTCCTCTCCTTCCCCTCCTCCCCTCCCTCTTCTTCTTCTATTTATTTTTTTAAAAGCTGAGACAATTTATTTTTTGCCCTATGTGGTTTTCATTTCTGATTTCTTGAAATACAGTTCTCAAACAAACTATTTTAAAAAGCCCATTGTGTTTTAAATGAAGCTACTAGACTAAGTCTTTAAACCCAAATCATTCTGGCTTTCATTGAATAGCCCCAGTCCAAGCCTCTGTGGCTTATTGTTCAGATTTTGATGGCTTGAAGGAATGTAAATAGCAATTGTTTTCTGTTTTGCCTAGAAATTCTGAGGGTCTTCCCCTCCCAGACTGGTATCTTTGTGATGGTAAATTGTGCCCTCTTTTGTCTCAATTCTTGCCTAGCCCTTAGTCTTTGAATGGGCATGGCCTCCGACAAACTGAGACTTGGGAAAGATCTTAATTTAGAAAGGCTAAGGTAACCCATTGCATCCTGTGCCATCCCTAGTTATCTTGACTTAAGTCTTGCCACTAGTACAAAGACTCTGGAGAAGAGAGTGAGGCTGATTACTCAAATCCAATTCACTTGAAAGTCAAGATATCACCCTTGTGATGTCATTGGTCTTATTCAAGAATGAAGGATGAATAACAAGAGCAAAGCTCTTTATAAGATGGCTCCCACCTACCTTTGAGGACTTATTCACATACCCTTCTGTCCAGTCAAATTGGCCTTCTTACTATTTCTCACACATGAAACTCCAGTTCCCATCTCTGTGTATTTGAAATTGTGGTACCTGCCCTTAAGGAGCATTTCTAGAGGGGGAGACAACATAAAGGTAGTTGTGAGGACGAAGGGTAACAATCATTTATCAAGTGTCTTCTATATGACTAAGGTCTTTCCAAACAATGTCTTATTTGATTCTCACAAAATCCAATGAGGAAGGTGCTATTATAACTCCCATTTTACAGTTGATGAAACTGAGACAGATAAAGGAAGGCTAAATGAGTTGTCCAGGGTCACACAACTAGTAAGTGGCTGAGGCTAAATTTGAACCCAGATCTTCCTGGCTCCAAGTCCAGTACTCTATCTTCTGTACCATCTAGCTGCCTCTAAATATAGGACATGTACAGCATGTGAACATAGTTGTAACACACTGTTGTGCCAGGTTTTCCCCATCCTCCCCCCTACCTCAAGGAGGTGAGCTGACTGCTGCCCTCCCCGACTGGGTCTCTGCCCTTTCCAGTGAGCTCACCTACATAGAAGTAGGCGGGCTTCTGGGTCAGGCAGGGGAGTTTCAAGGTGTGTTCTGATCAATCTCTGCTTAAGTAAGGCCCCCTTTATAAGCTGAGGTTTTGCCCCAGATCAGGGCTGTTGCTGGCTGCTGCTACTGCTATTGCTGTACCTGGGACATATGGTAGTAACTGCTCAGCCCGCCATGTGGCCTGATCAGCCAGCATGGCGTTTTAATAAAAGGTCCATTCTAAAATTATTACTTAGGTCTTGTTCACATTAATCAAGGTACAGCAATACAACATTAGTCTACACAAAATATATACAAGGGAGGTCATAGCATCTGGGGGTGGGTGGAGGTAAAGTCTCATGTATGAGGCCTCTAAACTTTGAAAGAAGCTAGAGGTTCTAGTGATGAGGTACAGGCTCTGGCAAACCCCTTGAACTCTGATTGAATCTTCCCACTTGATGAGGCATTTACTGGAGTCTGACCTTAGGCCCCTCAAGATCCTCCTTAGACTCCTCCTCAAGACCCTCCTCAAACCCCTCCTCTAGACCACAATCCTCCCACAATCTTTTTGTATATAATATCCATCTTGCCTCCATGAGGTTGCTGAGAATTCAGTCTAGTGCAGACTCAGTGTCAGCTTATTCTGGCCCACTTGTTCAATACAACCATCACAGATATCAAGGCTCCTAAAGAGTCTACCCATTATGGTGAATCTTTAATAAACTTTGCTTTACTTTGGCCAAGAGAAGACTTGAGTTGGATTCATTCAGCAGGACCTCAGCATGTTGATATTTTGGGGTCTTGAGCACCCCTAAACCCCAAACCTCAACACTAGGAGGCAGAGGTGAGAAAGGTGAGCTCTCCATAAAAGGACAGCCTGAGCAAAGGCACAGAGTCTGGAGACAGGATGCTGTGTCTAGGGTACCATAAATAGTCTAGTTTGGATGGATTGAAGAGTAACTTTTAAGGAAGAGGAATAATATATAATAAACCTGGAGTTAGATTGTGAAGAACTTTAAATGTCAGACAGAGGAGTGTTTATTTTATCTGAGGGGAATTTTTTCAACAAGAAAGTGTGCTGTGGAAGATTATTTTGACAGCTATGTAGAGGTTGTATTAGAGAGAAAGCTTTGTAGAGGATAAGGCAGAGGGACCAATCAGAGGGCTATTGTGATAGCCTATGTGAGAAAAGATGACTAAGATGGTGGCTGTGTAAGTAGAGAGATGGGGCCAGATTGGAGAGATGTCATGGAAGAAAACAAGACTCGTCAGCTAGTTGCATAGGAGGGAAGAGGTCGAATGGAGCTACAAGAATGATTCTAAGGTTACAAATCTGAGGGGATGACACTGTTAATGAACAGAAATAGGAAGTTTAGGGAAAAGGGTAGTTTTACACCCACAGTCCTGCTCCTTAGCAAAAATGAGATATCAATGATAAGATGCCAATTTCACAAGGTCAGGAATATTTTTCATATCCTTCAAAGCACTGATGGTTACAGACACATGGTGGTGTCTCAATACATGCTTATTTACTTTAAAGTTTCATCATAGCCTCCTTATGGCTTATCAGATGCTTCATAATGGTATGGGAATTACTTTGGGTTTTCAAAGACTCTGTTGTGAGTACAGGAAAGAGCAGTCAGTGAATGGGCACAGTCTTACCCACACTCTCTAAATATGAAGAAACTCACGATTGTAACCCCTTGTAGGGGTTACCTACAAGGTGAAGATTGTTTTTTAGCCAACTTAACCAATTATTTATTAAGGCATAGAAGGCTGAAGTCTATGAGGTCACCCTGATGAAATTACAAATCCTTGAAATTTAGAAATGTGGAGGAAAAGCATGAGCTCTTCTCCCATTTCCTCCCCAAAACATGATTTTTTGTCATATTCATTCAGGGGCCATTATTATCATGGGGATATGTGCTTACATATCCTTTCTTGAGTTATTGAAATTAATAGTAAGATAAAAGGATTATAGATTTCAAGTTAGAGGAAATCTTAAAGCCCCTCTAGTCCAACCACTTTGGTTCACACTTAAGGAAATTGAGAGGTTAAGTAACTTGCACACGTCATAAAGATCAGAGGCAATATTTGAACTCAGGTACTCTAAATCAGGAAGAATGTTTTTCCCATTGCAATCAATAAATATGTACCAAGTGTCTCTCACCATGTCTCAAAACAGGTTGAGGGATCCAACAGGTCTCAAGCCTGTAAGTGATTTAGGGGAGGTGTCTACCCCAAACATGTGAAAACTACCCCCAGTGGAATGGGTGGATGAGAACAATTTGTCCTAATGACAGCTGAAGCAGGTGCTATGGAGCACTTAGAGCTTGGTTAGTTATTGATGACACCAAGGTCATCCACTGCATCTCAGACCATCGCCAGTCATTTTGACTTTTGTCTTGGCATTGAATTTAGATGACTCTGGAAGAGAGAGGAAGCCTGACAACTTCATGCAGCTTCACCTCTCCTTACAATTCATGTGCAAGTTAAGACATCACCATGTGATGTCATTGGTCCTCTTTAGATCAAAGGGCAAACAACAACATACTCATGGGCCCCAGAATATTGTACTGTCTCCTAGCCATAAGCCTCAATATTTTAATTTGGCTTTGTACCAACTGTTGTGTTATTTGTAGTACTAGAAAACTTAAAACTTAAAACTGTTTCCTAGAGATTCATAGTAGCTTTGCAAAGCTGAATTAAATCCTTCCCCCCCCAGCATTTTTTGTTTCTATAACCATTGCTTCAGATTTACTAATCATTGTAGATTGATAGACATATTTGATTTTTTTTACCATGCTCTGATTTGTAACTTTAATCAGGTTAAGCAATTCATGGGAAGCATGACCTCCCAAGAATCAAAGAGTGAATTATAAAAATGTAAATTGATTTTAATTCTATTTTGAAGACTTAATCAAATTGATATAGGTTTAATACTCTTCCATGCTGTATAAACTCCTTACCCTTCACCTTTCACCTGCATTCCAGAGAAACTTGTCTAAAGGTCAAGCTTTTGTCTTGTAATTTTTGTTGTTGAGTTGTTACAGTCTTGTCTGACCCCATTTGGGGTTTTCTTGGCAGACATACTGGAATGGTTTTCTATTTCCTTCTCCAGCTCATTTTGCAGATAAGGAAACTGAGGCAAACAGGGTTAAATGACTTGCGCATAGTCACACAGCTGGTAAATGTCTGAATCCAGATAGAAACTAAGGTCTTTCTGACTCCAGGTCCACCACTCTATCCACTGCACCACCAAGTGGCCCATCTTGTAATTACCTCCACCCTTAGGTAGTCTCCAGTCATTTGAATCTCAATTCTATTATCGTAATTTGTATCTCCACTCTGGTATTATCCACCTTAGTAACCTCATCCACCACCCACTCAACCCAAATTCTAGCTCATAGGATCCCAAAGTGGGTTATACTTCTTTCTGGGGGTGCTGGAACAATCCAAGGGGGGCAGTAGTAGCCTTAGGTGCAATTGGGGGGCATTAAATAAAAATAAGGGGGCAGTGGAAACATAAGGAAAGAAGAGAAGAAAATTTTGAAACCATTTTTACATGTTTCATCTGTTGTGTAACAGTTAAAGTTGTAGTGATTGCATTATTTTCCAAATAAACACAAAATGCAAGTTATAACCTATCAGTGGTCAAGCCTGCTGACAGGTTTTAACAAGCATTTCCAGGCAAGTGTATCATGTATTGTCAGGAAGTCCAGCATACATTGGCAGGAATATATGCGTGTAATGACTTGTTTACAATACGATACTATACAGATATCAAAATTGCAAGGCAGGAAAAATCCTACAAATTTATAATAAATTATTAAATTTAAGATGTCATTAAAAATTTTTTTAAATGATGTAAATAAAAAAAAAGGGTTAAAGAAAGTAGATTTTCAAGGGGATGATGAGTAATTTTTTTTAAAGGGGGAAGAAGGCCAAATAAGTTTGGGAACTTCTGTTTTAGCTGATTCAATCAAAGCTTGATTGTACTACTCCCATCGTCTGTAGACTAATCCTTTTATTTGAGGACTATTCCCATTTTCTGAACAGAGCAGAGGTGACTGTCATCCTACCTCCTTACTAAAATGTCTTCCTCCCCCAGCATATGGATATATTAAGCAATGCATCTCAATTGCATGACAAATCAAGACCAGGACTCCTCAGTTTGGCATTGGACTTTGAATACAGAGGGAGACAGATTTTCATGGATTAAAAGAAAACAATTACCAGGATATAAACCAGGATACAAGATTAGGTAATCTGGTTTCTAACTGGAGGAAAGATGATGGATTTTCTAAATTGGGAGGGAAGAAAAGTGATTTTGGTTGAATTGGGAGGGGGGCAAGGAGGTTTCACATTCTTTCCTTTCCAAGAATTGGGAGATGCTGATTAATTGCACCCACATGAATTTTATGAAATAATAGATGGATTATACCATTTATTTCCCCATGAATGATTTGCAGAAAAAAAACCAAGATGGAGGATACTACATGTGGTAGTACAGTGTTCTTGAAATGTAATGCAATCAATTGCATTTTCTAACTGGTCTTTAGTTTATTTATTCATTCATTTATTTATTTATTTATTTATTTAAGCAATTGGGGTTAAGTAACTTGCTCAAGGTTACACTGCCAGTTATTTTGTGTGGGTGCCAAGTATCTGAGGCTGGAACCAATCCCGGGTCTCTCATGCTGAGGCCGGTGCTCTTACTCACTGCGCCACCTTGCAGCCCCCTAGTTTATTTTTTCAATGGTGACTTAACCCTTGTTCCTCCTGAGAAACTTTCCTTTTGGCATAGAACTGTCTTCTGTCTTTAGTTTCTTAGAAGCAGACTCATCTTCCATGGGCAGTGGGGGGTGGACAGGAAACACTGAAGTTGGTACTGGGACTGGAGTCAGAGGGGAAGGCTACTACAAATGCTGTTGTCATAGTGATGGTGATGAGGTATGGGCTCTGGGAGCCTCCACAAGCTCTCCTTGAGTCCTTGAGGTACAGGCTCCAGGAGCCTCCCTTGAACTCTTGATTAAATCATCTCATTTGATGAGGCATTTGCATGAGGCAATAAGCCTTACTTTGTGGCTGGGCCCAGACCTCTAGCCTAGTTACTAACTGCTGGCCTAGTCACTAGCCTAGCCCTCCATTGTTCATCTACTTCCCACCCTTGAGCCTATCAGAATGTCCACACACCCTTGAACTGGCCTAGCCCACCATTGTCTGTAGTTTCCTGGTAGCCTCCAGAGACCTCCCACCATTCATCACTCATTGACCTCATTAACCCCTCCTGAAGACCCTCCCCAAACTCCTCCTCTAGACCACCCCTAGATTCCTCCCACAACCTTCTGTATATAAGACCCCATCTTACACCAAGTGGTGTGAAAGCGCCATAGAATGACCTAGCACAGACTTACTCTGTCTAATGCAAGCGAACTTTTAATAACTTTTCCTTTTCTTTGGCTGAGAAGACTTGAGTTGAATTCATTTGGCAGGACTTGGTGTTTTGGTATATTGGGGTCTCCAGAGCAACCCTAACCCTCTTAGTGGGTAACCTCTTCAATGGGATGTGGATGCATGGGATGATGGGAGAAGAAAAGAGTGTCTTGGGCACCACATTGATTCAAGGAGCAGGGATGATGGAAGCATGGAAGTGTTGGGTTTTGGGGTTTAGGAGAGCATGAGACCCCAAAACACCAACATGTCAGGTCCTACCAAGTGAATTCAACTCAAGCCTTCTCTCAGCCAAAGTAAAGTTTATTAAAGATTTGCCATAATGGGTAGACTCTGAAGGAGCCTAAGTACTTGTGATGCTTGTCAACACAGATGGACCAGAACAATCTGACACAGAATAAGTCTGGACTAGATTGAATTTCAGCAACTTCATGGAGGCAATTTGGATCTTATCTACAGAAAGACTATGGGAGGGATCTAGGGGTGATCTAGAGGAGGAGTTTGGGGAGGGTCTTGAGGAGAAGTCTAAGGAGGATCTTAAGGAACTGAGGTGAGACTATGAATTGAATTAAGTCTGGGAAATAGCTGAAGGCTACCTGGAGATGACAGAGGATGGAGGGCTAGGCTAGTTTAAGGGTAACAGATTTGGGTATAGATATTTTGATAGAATCAAGGATGATAAGTAGCTGGACAATGGAGGGCTAAACTGGGTAAAGAGTAACAGAGATTTGGGCCTAGGGATAATGAAAGATTTATGGCCTCAGGCAAATTCCTCATCAAGTGGGAAGATTCTAGGGGGTTCCCAGAGCCTGAAGCCCATCAGGAGCAATTACTGAGTGAGGAGGCAGGTGGATCACTGAGGTCATTGGAAGCCATGGCATGACAGGTACAGCAGATATAGCTGTGATTTGCATAGAAGGCAGCATTGAGGGAGGGTGGGGTGTGGAGGTAATGAACAGGGCCAAGGTGGGTAAATTGGATTTTTAAAAAATTATCTTTCTATATATTTCCCTGAGTGGCATTTTCAGGGACCACTGTCTCCTCTTCTATTCCTTGATGGGTCACCAATTATGTTTGAAAATTAAGGTAAGATACTGATGCTGAGTGAAATGAACAGAACCAAAAGAATATTGTACACAGTAATAGCCATATTGTGCTATGACCAACTTTGATAAACTTAGCTCTTCTCAGCTCTAAGACAACTGCAAAAGACTCACATTAGAAAATTCTGTCCACAGCCAGAGATAGAATTTTGGGGTCTAAATGTAGATGGAAGCATGCTATTTGCTCTCCTTTTCTTTTGTTGTTTTGTTTTGTTTCTTCTTTCTTGTGGTTCCTCCCTTTAGTTCTAATTCTTCTTTATATCATGACGAATGTGAAAATATGTTTAATATAAATGCATAAGTAGAGCCTATATCAGATAACACGCTGTCTTGGGGAGAGAGGAGAAGAGGGAGGAAGACGAAAATTTAAAACTCAAAATCTTTTGGAAATGAATGTTGAAAATGAAAAATAAATTAATTATTTAAAATTTATTTTTTAAAAGAAAATCAAGGTAAACTGAGAGACAGTGGTTTTAGCATGATCAATTTATTATTATTTAAAACAATTTTTTATTTTTAGTTTTCAACATTCATTTCTACAAGATTTTGAGCTACAAATTTTCTCCACGTCTTTCCCCTACCCCCCAACCCAAGATATAAAGCATGCTGAATACACCTTCCCCCAGTCTGCTCTCTCTTGTATCCTCCCCCATGCCCCCTCTAACTTTCTAGTATGGCAAGATGGATTTCTATACCCTAGTACCTGTATATCTTATTTCCCAGTTGCATGTAAAAAAACAATTTTTTTTTAACATTTGTGGTTAAAACTTTGATTCCCAGATTCTTTCTCTTCTTTCCTCCTCACCCAACCCCACTGGGAAGACAAGCAATTGAATATAGGTTGTACATGTATAGTTATGCAAAATGTTTCCATAGTAGTTATATAGTGAAAGACTAGCTATATTTCCCTCCATCCTATCCCTACCCCCGCTTATTCTATTTTCTACTTTGACCCTGTCCCTTTTAAAAAGTGTGTGCTTCTAACTACCCTCTCCCCCAGTCTGCCTTCCCTTCTATCATCCCCACTCTTATCCCCTTTCCCTCTACTTTCTTGTAGGGTAAGATACCCAAATGAGTGTGTATGTTATTCCCTCCTTAAGCCAAATTCAATGAGAGAGGTTGACCTATTCCCTTTCACCTTCCTGCTCTTCCCCTCCATTGTAACAGTTTTCTCTTGCCTCTTTTATATGAGATAATTTATGCTATTCTATCCCTTTCTCCTTCTCTCATTATATTCCTCTCTCACCTCTTAATTTTATTTTTTACATAACATCCCTTCCTATTCAACTGATCTTGTGCCCTCTGTCGATGTATACATGTATACACATATACACACACACTAACATATGTATTTATAAACACTTAGACTCTCCTATACATACATATATGTGTGTGTGTATATATGTATACATACATACATACACACACATATATTCTCTTCAATTATCCTCATACTGAGAAAAGTCTTATGAGTTACAGTTATCTTTTTTTCATGTAGGAATGTGGTAGCTCAACTTTAATAAGTTCCTTATGATTTCTTTTTCCTGTTTACCTTTTCATGTTTCTCTTGCTGCTTGTATTTGAAAGTCAAATTTTCAGTTCTGCTCTGTTTTTTCTTTTTTTAAAAAAATTAAATTTTATGTTTATTTTTAGTTTACATCATTCATTTCCACAAGATTTTGAGTAACAAATTTTCTTCCTGTCTTTCCCATACCCACCATTCCAAAGCAGTAATCCCACTGCATACCCGCTCCCCCAATCTGCTCTCTCCTATATCCTTCCCATCCCCCCTCTGACTTTCCAGTAGGGCAAGATGGATCTCTATATCCCAGTGCCTGTATATCTTATTTCCCAGTTACATGTAAAAAATAATAATAATAGGGGCAGCTAGGTGGCACCATGAATACAGCACCCTGGCATTAGGAGGACCTGAGTTCAAATTTGGCCTCAGACACTTAACACACTTACTAACCATATGACTTTGGGCAAGGCACTTAACCTCAATTGCCCTCCAAAAAGCAATATATATATATATAATTTTTTTTAAACATTTGATTTTAAAACTTTGAATTCCAGATTCTTTTTTTTTGTTTGTTTGTTTTTTGGAGGGCAGTTGGGGTTAACTAACTTGCCCAAGGTTACACAGCTAGTATTTTTGTGTGAGTGTTAAGTGTCTGAGGTCGGAACCCAACTTGGGTCCTCCTGACTCTGGGGCCGGCGCTTTACTCACTGCGCCATCTAGCTGCTCCCCTGAATTCCAGATTCTTTCTCTTCCTCCCTCATCACCCACCCTTACTGGCAGAATAAGCAATTCAATATAGGTTGTACATGTGTAGCTATGCAAAATATTTCCATAGTGGATATATAGTGAAAAACTGACTTTATTTCCCTCCTTCCTATCCCGACCCCCACTTGTTCTATTCTTTACTTAGATCCCATCCCTTTTCAAAAGTGTGTGCTTCTAACTTCCCTCCCCCAGCCTGCTCTCCCCTCCATCATCCCCCCTCTCATCCCCTTTCCCCCTACTCTCCTGTAGGGTGAGATACCCTATTTAGTGTGTATGTCATTCCCTCCCAGAGCCAATTCAATAAGAATAAGGTTAACCCATTCCCTTTTGCCTTCCTGTTCTTCCCATCCATTGTAACAGTTTTCTCTTGCCTCTTTTATATGAGATAATTTACCCCATTCTGTCTCTCTCCATCTCTTCTCATTATATTCCTCTCTCACCTCTGAATTTCACCTTTTAAGTATCATCTCTTCCTGTTCAATTGCTCCTGTGCCCTCTGTCTATGTATACATGTACATATGTATATATACACAGTCACATATGTATTCATACACCCATATACCCTCCTATATAGACATATATGTGTAGGTATACATATATATATATATATACATATATATATATATATATATATATAGAGAGAGAGAGAGAGAGAGACAGAGAGAGAGAGAGAGAGAGAGAGAGAGAGAGAGACAGAGAGACAGAGAGAGACAGAGAGAGACACAGAGAGAGAGACAGAGAGACAGAGAGAGACAGAGAGAGAGAGAGACAGAGACAGAGAGAGAGAGAGACAGAGAGAGACAGAGGCAGAGAGAGAGACAGAGAGACAGAGAGAGACAGAGAGATTTATATTCCCTTCAACTATTCTCATACTGAGAAAAGTTTTATGAGTTACAATGATCATTTTTCCATGTAGGAATGTAAATAGTTTAACTTTGATAAGTTCCTTATGATTTCTTTTCCCTGTTTACCTTCTCAAGCTTCTCTTGCTTCTTGTATCTGAATGTCAAATTTTCTACTCAGCTCTGGTTTTTTCATCAAGAATGCTTGAAAGTCCTTTATTCCACTGAATGACCATATTTTCCCCTGAAACATGATACTCAGTTTTGCTGGGTAGGTGACTCTTGGTTTTAATCCTAGCTACTTTTACCTCTGGAATATCATATTCCAAGCCCTCTTATCCGTTAGTGTAGAAGCTACTAGATCTTGAGTTATCCTGATTGTCTTTCCACAATACTCAAATTGTTTTTTCCTGGCTGCTTGTAATTTTCTCCTTGACCTGGGAACTCTGGAATTTGGCTATGATATTCCTGGGAGTTTTCTTTTTGGGATCTTTTTCAAGAGGTGATTGGTGAATTCTTTCAATTTCTATTTTGCCCTCTTGGTTCTAGAATATCAGGGCAATTTTCCTTGAGAATTTCTGGGATGATTTCTAGGCTCTATTTTTGAATCATGACTTTCAGGTAGTCCAATAATTTTTAAATTCTCTCTTCTGGATCTATTTTCCAGGTCCGTGGTTTTTCCAATGAGATATTTCACATTGCTTTCTACTTTTTCATTTTTTTTTGGATCTGTTTTATAGTGTCTTGATTTCTCATAAAGCTTCTCATTAGCTTCCATTTGCTCCAATCTAACTTTGAAGGAATTACTCTCTTCAGTGTGTTTTTTTGAAATTCCTTTTCCATCTGTCAAATTTGGCTTTTTAGGGGTGGCTAGGTAGTGCAGTAAATAGAGCACTAGCCCTAGAGTCAGGAGGATCTGAGTTAAAATCCAGTTTCAGATACTTAACACAAAAACAAGCCATGTGATGTTGGGCAAGTCATTTAACCCCAATTGCCCTACCCTCCCCATCCAAAAAGAAAAAAAAATGGCTTTTTAAGGCATTCTTTTCCTCATTGGCTTTTTGGGCCTCTTTTGCTATTTGTGTTAGTCTATTTTTTAAGGTGTTATTTTCTTCAGTACTTTTTTGGGTCTCCTTTAGCAGGCTGTCGACTTGCTTTTTGTGATTTTCTTGCATCATTCTCATTTCTCTTCCCAATTTATCCTCCACTTCTCTTACTTGATTTGCAAAATCCTTCTTGACCTCCTCCATGACCTGCAACCAATTCATATTTTTCCTGGAAGCTTTTGTTGCAGGAGTTTTGACTTTGTTGACTTCTTCTGGTTCCATGTTTTGATCCTTTTTGTCCCCCACAAAGGATTCTATGTTCAAATCCGGCCTGAGACACTTAACACTTACTAACCCTGTGACCTTGGGCAAATCACTTAACCCCAATTGCCCTGCCTTCCCCCCTCCAAAAAGCAAAAAAAAAAAAGATTCTATTGTCTGACTGTGTTTCTTCTGCTTGTTCATCTTGACAGACAATTACTTGACTTTTAAGCTCTTTGCCATGGTAGAACTTTCAGAGTGGAGAGAGCCACTCGGGTTTTCAAAAATATTGTCAGAGGTCTGAGGAGGGCACCCTCTCTATAGACACCCCAAGCTCTGGCACACTGCCACACACCCCAGGACCACCACCTAAGACCACGTTCCAGATCTAAGCAGGTCAAAGCAAGAGCGATTACCCTCTGAATATTCTCTTGGTCCCCCTATGATCTGCAGGCCAGGTGCTCTGGAGGCAGCCACTTGGCAGCAGCGGTAGCCACTATACCTCTGCCACCTCTTGCCCAAGGGGCAGGGGCCGGACCGAGTTCTTCCATCACTCAGTTCCAACAGAGTTCCCCACTGACTTTTTACTTTGTCTTTGGCGCTTATGGGTTGAAAAGTCTGGAAACCACCATAGCTGCTGGTGATTCACTCTCCTGAAGTTGGCTCTGGCCAGTCTGGACCACTGGTTGGGGCCATCCCACGTCTGGTTGCAGATGGTTCACAGGAAACTGCACTTAGCTCCCAGCTTGGTGCAATAGGCCCTTCCTCCTGGTCTGCTGGGCTTCCTTCAGCAAGAGATTTGTTTCTCTTTGCCACTTTGTGGGTTCTGTAGCTCTAAAATTTGTTTAGGGTCACATTTTATAGGTATTGGAGGTGGTTGGAAGGGGAGCTCACTCCAAATTCCTGCTTCTATTCTGCCATCTTGGCTCTGCCCCCTACAATCATTTATTGGTAAGGCTAGCAGTAACCAATAAATTGGGTTAATGGACTCTCTAAATGACCAAATAAATGCTATTTCCTTCTTTTTTCCTTCATTAAAGGCTTTCAAACATGAATATGACATTATGTTGAAAGATTTCACCTAATTTTAGGGCATTCCCCAGTAGTAAAAAGAGTACTCCAAAATAAATCCTTTGGGTAATAAAATATGGATCCAAATTAATAATTTCTGTTTTCTAGATATCATCTAAAGAGCCCCTTGTAATAAAGATAAGAAAGGGTTTTCTTCATTTTAAGAAAATATTTATGTTCCCCAGGTGGAAGGATGAGATGTTTTTCTGGCAAATATCTGATGTGATTCATAGAATTCTAGCTCAATCCTTTTCTTGGAGATATGAGAGAATGAATATCTATCTATGGCCCTCCCCCTGCTCTGTCTGAAGGTGTTTTAAATTATATTTTCCTTTGGAGATGCCAAGTGGAGTATGCCAGATTAGATATTTATATACTATATATCAGATATTTGTAAATTTGGGGTACTATTCTTCTTTTAGGGATTCAGGACAAATGCTATTTTCCTTGGTTACTCTAAAGGGGAGATTAGAAATTAATTTAGTCTCTTCCAGCTTAGCTTCTCCCCTAAAGACTTAATTCATAAAAGACAAACAGATGTATGGAGCAGAAACTAAAGAAGTTATACAGATTGGTGCAATGCAAAAAATAAAGGCTCTGACTAGAAAGTGAGATAAAATCTCAGCTCAATCAAGCAGGGAATGATCTCACTAAAGCAGTCTGTTCTTAGCAATTCATGGGTGTGCATGTACTGAGAAACAAGGGGGGAAGGGTGCTGCCCCCACATGAACTAAGCTCTAGGGATCCCATTATAAAAACACATGCCTTCTTTTTCTCAGATTCCACTTATTTGATCTCCCCAGTCATTCCCATGTCCCTGTGCCAATTATCTTTCACATAGGTTGTACATATTGTCATGGACTCAAAGATCTCTTGGCCAATCGATCTCTTGCCCCATGTCCAACCCAACTGCAGATTGTGTTAGGCAGGGCCTGAGTCCCATCACACAACCAAGAGTCACATCTCTTTTTACATAAGCAACATGAAACATTGTGGGCTATAGTGAATGCCAAACCCACCTGCAGTAGGAATGTGGCTGCACAGACAAAAGTTATCATGATTTGAATGGAATGGAAAAATTTGATAATATGAACTTCAAAAGAGGGGAGGTTAATGATTAATGACCAGAGAGAAAGTATAAATTACGAGGAGCAGCAAGATGTAATACAACTTTCCCTCTATAACCAGTGTATCTGGGGTGTGAGGGAAGGTTCAGCTAATACTGAAGAAGATAGACAGGGGATATAGTGCCATCTGAAGGAACCAGATCTCAATGAGGGCATATAGGTGAAAGAATGGTGAGAGAAAGAGGTCCAGGATAAAGGGAAATTTGTTGACTATGGAAGAGGAAATCCAGAGGGCACAATGGGAGGGGTGAGCAGAGTTGGAGTAGAACAAGGGTTGAAGAAGATGGGGGTGAAAGAATGGAAGGTGGGGTTTAGGGATGATTTGTTTCTAAATGACCAGTGAATGAGTAATACAGGGATAGAGAAAGAAATAGGTGGTGGGAATTCATTAGTCATAGAACTAGTAGTGGGTGGCAGATGAATAATAATGTTCAATCTCTAAAGAGTGTAGTTGCCTGGCAATGTCTACGTCTGTAGAACCTTGTCACCTAGCCCAGGGGTCTTCCAGACTGTCTAGATAGCATAAAGGACAGTGCCTTTGTCTGTGCCTATGTCTGCCCCCCCTACTTAATCCCCTCAGCTGCAGATTGTTAGTCAGGGTCTGAGCCTGGTTTGCTCTGAACTGTTTTTTGTCCAGAGGAGCTTTGCATGTTTAATAAATGTTTGCTTAATTTAATTCAAGGAGTGAATTATAGTTGGGCAGGAAGAGTATGGTCTTTTTTTAATCCCTGGGATATACACACATATATATGAATGTATGTATATGTTTATACACATACATTTGCGTGTGTGTGTAGAGAGAGAGAAATACAGAGACAGAGAGTCTGGTGTCTGTAGCTCTCAAACCTACATACGTGCTTTATAGCATGAAGTGACAACTTTTCTTTTCACTCTCTTAAAGATCATAGCATTTTTAAGAGTTGGAAGGGATTCAGTGGCACTTATTTCAATTTATAACCAGAGAAATCTGTACTACAGCATATTCAACAAAGCTATTGTTTAGTCTAAACTTGAAGACCTCCAAGAAGGGGCATCTACAATCTCTCAAAGAAGCCAATTACACTTTGGGGAAACTCCACAGTCATTTCTTCCACACTGTGACTTTCCCCATTGTGGTTTCAAAATATTGTGGGTTAGCATAAGAAATTAAATGGGAATTTTGGGGGAAGCTGTGGGTGACAGGGGAAGGCCAGCAGATGACACAGAAAAAGTTTAGGAACTTATAAATGCATAAAATATATGTATAGAATTGTGTAACATCAACATATTTTATTTTTTAATACCATAATATTTCAAACTTCTCTGGTACAAAGGGAGGACCAAAAATTGTTATGGAGATTTTGCAGATTGTGGGGGTGCTGTACTCCTAACCCCCACAATATAGAAGGGATATCTGTAAGGGATAACAAGTCTATAATTGCAGATGCCTTTTCCACAATTGTCCTTCAAATACTTAGACAAATCTATCATGCCCCACTTTAGACTTCTCTTCTCCAGGAAAAATTTCCCTATTTCCTTCAACCAAAACTTTGCCTGACCTTAATCAATGATGTGTATCCGATCACTGGACTCAGAAAGCCCTGGAGGAGAAAATGAGGCTGATGACTTTGCACAGTCCTCCCTCACTTAAATCCAATTCACTTGCTTGTCATGGCACCCCCTCCCCTCCCCTCCCCTCCCCTCTCCTCTCCTCTACCCTGAGGGTCTTCCCCTCCCAGCCTGATGTTTTTTCTTTTTTTTACTCTAGGTAAAAGAGACTATTCTTTATCTCATTTTTTACCTGCCTCACTTTCATCAATTGTAAAATGGAAATCATAACAGCACCTAACTCCTAGGGTTGTTGGAGGATTGAATGAGATAATATTTGTGAAATACTTAGTACAATGCCTGGCAAAAAAAAAATAAGTGCCTAATACCTTTCTTCCTGGAAGCCTTATCTTTATTAATGTAGTCCAAGATCACATTAGTTTTTTAAGGTGCCACCTCACAAGGCTGGTTCATATTCGAGCTTTCAATTCACTAAAAGTCCAAATTTTTTTCACCTAAATCTTAATCACTCAATGGGCATTGCCTCACTCAAACTGTCACCTGTTAAAGATGTCATGGCATCCTCTCCCCTCCCTCTCCTTCATCCCCTCCTTCTTCTTCTCCTCTCCTCTTCTATCCCTCTCCTTCTGCATAATATCTGCATAACCAGACCTCTCTTGTCCTGTACATATGAAGTTTATTTTTTTGAACTCACATATAAATACTACATTTATCACTATCAAAGCTCATCCTAGTCAATTCTCCCCAATGCATCAACCTGTCAAGATCCTTTTGGTTGCTGGTTCCATCATCCAGTAATGTTAATTGTCTTTCCCAGCTTTGTGTAATCTGCAAATTTGATAGGTATGCAACAACTATGCCTTTTTCCCAAGTCATTGATAAGATTATTCAGTTGTACAGGGCCTAGCACAGATACCTAGGGTACTCCACTGGAAACGTCTTGCCAAATTGACATTGAACCATTAATGACTACTCTTTCTGGTCTTTATTACAAAGGGATCTCTAGATGATATCTGGAACACAGAAACTATTAATTGGGGTCTATACTTTATTGCTGTCCAAAGGATTTTTTGGGGATTCTTTTTACTCTTGAGGAATGCCCTAAAACTAGGTGAACTCTTTAAACATTATGTCACACTTCAAATCCATCTAATTGCATTACTGTTCAGTCCACATCTTTCCATTTCCCCCAAATAATAGCATAAAATACTTTAGCAAATGTTTTGCTAAGATTTAAGTGAACTATAACTACAGCATTTTCCTGATCTACTAGTTAAGTAACCCTGTTAAAAAAAGAAAATAAAGTTAGTCTGGCATGATCTGTTCCTGATGAAATCTTGAATAGCTCTTTGTAATCACTGCTTCCTTTCCTAGGTATTCAACAATCATCACTTTAATGATCTTGCTCTGTAATTTTCCCAAGAATTAAAGTCAAGCTTGCTAGCCTAAAGTTTGTGAATTCTGGTCTCTTCTATTTCATGATAATCAGAATAGCACTTGCCCTTCTCCTGGGCTCCAGTACCACACCAACTTTCCATGACCTTTCAATCATTCTGATAATCACATTTTCCAGTTTTTTCAACATTTAAGCAACTAAGTTGTTTTACTCTAAATCCCCAATTCTTTCACCTATCTCATACATCCTTGACCCAAGTGATCTCTCCATCCCTTTCAGCTCAAAATCTATCATCCTGTGAATGTACCTGATTGACAAGAAGGGCTGTTATCATTGTCATCATTGTGATTTCCTGGGAAACAATTCAAGTAAATTCTATATCATGTGGGCCAGGTCATTTGAATTCATCAAGGGCAAATCTCCTTAGCTATCTTGGGTATCAGCTCCTTGTTAGACATTTTTGTTCTGTTATTTCCAGTGTAAAGTTCATTTTCCTTGCAGAGAAAAAACAAAAAAAAGTAAAATATGCAGTTTTCTTTTTCTTTTTTAACTTAATTTTATTTTTTAATTGGCAAAAAAATTGCCCACCTGTTTGAAAAAGAAAGAAAAACAAAACCCTTGTAACAAATACATAGTCAAACGACACAAATTCCCATACTGACCACAACAAAAAAATTGTGTGTCTCAAGCAGCACCTTGAGTCCATCATCTCTCTGTCAGGAGGTAGGGCAGCATGTTTCATCATGAGTTCTCTTGAATTATGGTTAGTAATTGTATCAGTTTCTTTTTTTAAAAAAATTTTAAGATTTAATTTATTTTTTGCTACATTTAAAGTTTTGAACTGTCTCCTTCCTTCCCTCCCCACCCAAATTAGAGAAAGCCACCATTTGACATAGAGCTATCTATCTATGCATCCATCAATATGTAAAATCATACCAAGCATACTTCTATTTATTAGTTCTTTCTCTAGAGGTAGATAGTATCTTCCTTTATAAGTCTTTTATAGTTGATGTGAGTATCTATAATAATCAGAATAACTTAGTCATTCACAGTTGTTCTTCAAACAATATTGTATTGCTATTAACATATACAATGTTCTGTTGATTCTATTCCTTTCACTCTATTATTTTATGAAAATCTTTCCATGTTTTTCTAAAATCAACCAACTCATCATTTTTTTTAAAGCAATTGGGGTTAGGTAACTTGCTCAAGGTTACACAGACAGTTATTTCTGGATGTGGTGCTAAGTATCAGAGCCCAGATTTGATCCCAGGTCATCCCAACTCTGGGGCCGGTGCTCTTACTCACTGAGCCACCTGGCTGCCCCTAAAATTCATTTATTTATATTTGGAAGGGGGGAAGTCAGGACAATTGGGGTTAAGTGACTTGCCCAAGGCCACATGACTAGTGAATGTTATGTGTTTGAGGCCGGATTTGAACTTAGGTCCTCCTGACTCCAGGGACGGTGCTCTATTCACTGAGCTACCTAGCCATCCCAAACTCATCATTTCTTATATCACAGTAGTATTCCATCACAATCATATGCCACAACTTGTTTAACCATTCCCAGACTGATGGGCATCCTCTCAGTTTCCAGTTCTTTGCCACCACAAAGAGAGTTGCTATAAATATTTTAGAATGCATAGGTTCTTTTCTTTTTTCCCTAATCACCTTGGGAAACAGACCTACTAGTGATATTACTGGGTCAAAGGGTACACACAGTTTTATAACTCTTTGGCCATAATTCCAGATTGCTCTCCAGAACAGGTAGTTTTCAAAAGAAGAAATGCAAACTATCAATAATCATATGAAAAATGCTTCAAATCAATAAAAAAGTAGCTAAATATACATTAAAAAACAATTCTGGGGGCCGCCAGGTGGCTCAGTGAGTAAGAGCACCGGCCCCAGAGTTGGGATGACCTGGGATCGAATCCGGGCTCTGATACTTAGCACCACACCCAGAAATAACTGGCTGTGTAACCTTGAGCAAGTTACTTAACCCTGATTGCTTTAAAAAAAAAACAAAAATTCTGAGGTTCTACCTCATATCCATGAACTTGGAAAATATGACAAAAGAGGAAAATGTCAATTGTTAAGTGGGCTGTTCTGAAAAGCAATTTGGAACTATTCCCAAAAATCACTAAATTGTACTTACTTTTTGACCTAGTAATACAAGCATATAATCCAAAGATGTCAAATAGAGGGAAAGGATTCACATATACAAAATTTTGTGGCTGTACTTTTTGTTGTAGCAAAGAACTGGGAACTGGGAACTGGAGAATGGCTGGAAAGTGATGGCATATGAATGCAATGGGTTACTATTGTGTTACAAGAAATTATGAAAGAGACAGTTTCAGAGAAAACTGGGAAGAACTGCATGAAATGATACAGAGTAAAATGAGAAGAGCCAGGAGAAAAATTTATACTATGATAAAATTGTAACAATGAACAATTTTGAAAGACTTAAGAACTCAGACCAATTAAATGATCAACCAGGATTCCAGAGGACTGAAGAAGAATGCTGCCCACCTCCTGATAAAAGATAATGGACTAATTATGTAAAATAAGACATTTTTGGATGTGGCCAATATAGGAATTTGTTTCACTTGCCTAGTATATTTTGCTTGGGGGGAGGGGAAGATAGGAAGGAGAAAAAGTAAAAGGTTAGCAATTTTGGAAAATAAAGGAAAAAACTGTATATAAGAGGAGCTAACGATTTCATATACAATCCTCTTTTCTGTTCTTTCTATAGTTAATTTTTTATTTTTGTTAAGTTTATAATAAAAAAAGATTTTTTTTTTCAAACAGAGAATTAGACTAAATGATCTGTGAGGCCCCTTCCAACTCTGATACTCCATGGTTTTGTACTAGTGAAAGAGTAATTTCTTTCTATGAACTGGGCTCTGATAGGCCAACTAGAGGATGCAAAGAGACTGAGCCTGAGGCCTTGTGCTTTTAATAATAAAACAATGGAAAAGTGAACATTCTCCAGTTCCCAGTTCCATATTTCTGGGTTGTCCTTTTTTGTTATTGGTGTTTTCTTGCCTTCCTAACTTGAACATTTTCTTGGTATGTGCAAAGAAGGAAGCTCAGTCCAGAAAGAGTATCTTTTCTACTTCATTTGATAGTGATGCACAAGCACCCTACAAGAACAGGGCCCACTTTGTCCTATAGGTCCCAGACCAACCAAGCTTTCACACTGATAGACCCATGGCAGCAGTGATGGGTTCCTAAGACACAATCTTGCTTCATGTCTAGTTGAGGGAGGCAGTGATCTATAGGAAAAAAATCTCAGTTTGGAAGCCATTCCTGTTTCTTTGTGTTCTAGGCAAAAACTCCGGTTGTTGGAATTGAAGAATTTAGCCACCTGTCACTGAAGCAAGGGGAGTATGCATTGGAGTTGGAGTAAGAGCTGCTAGGTTCAAATCCCAGATGAACAATGAGTGATCTTGGGCATAGGTCTTGGTTCCTCTTTTCTGTAAAATGAGGGGTTTAAGATTTAGAACTAGAAAGAATTTTAGGGGGGGTGGCTAGGTGGCGCAGTGAATAGAGTACTGACCCTGGAGTCAGAACTGAGTTCAAATTTGGCCTTAGACGCTTAACACTTACTAGCTGTGTGACTTTGAGCAAGTCACTTAACCTCAATTGACCCTCCAAAATAAAAAAAAGGAAAAAAAAAGAAACAAAGAATCTTTGAGGTCATTTAGGCCAATCTCCTCATTTTATAGAAAATAAAACCAAGGCTCATAGAGATGAAGTGACTTGACCATAGTTACAGATAGTTAAGTGGCAGAGCTGGGGTTCAAGTTTGAAATCCTGAATTCTTTCACCTATCCCGTGCATCCTTGACCCAAGTGATCTCTACATTCCTTCTACCCCTAAATCTATCATCTTATGAAGGTACCTAATTAACAAGGAAGGCTGTTATCATTGGGACCATTACAATTTCCTTGGAAACAATTTGAGTACATTCTTGGTCTTTGAGTAATTTGCAGAGATCTTACTTGATCCTAAACATCTCTCTTGTATTTATAACTCTGGATGACTTAAGGCTGATAAATCAAGTTTACAGGCAACTTTGTCTATACATCTTAGCACTATTGAAGGCAATGTATTTATTTCAGTATTTAGGCATAATGCTTTTCTTATTTGATCCTGAGATTAAAGTAATAAAAATTCAGATTGCAAAGGTAAAATCACTAAATCTGTTATATCACAGATTTTCTACTCAGGTAAATATGTACAATATTATCTGCTTTAAAAATCTAAACCAGACTTTTTAAGTCTTCAGTTTTGACAATACTTTGCATTCACAAAGCATTCCTAATCCTATCTCAATAAGCATTACACATATATTGGAATCATAGAATCAATTTTAGAGTTCAAAGAGTCCTTCAAGATCATCTAGTCCAATATTCTCCATCTCCTTGGCATCTCAACTGTCCTTTCTATTTCCATTGCCATCAAATAACTCACCTGGCCTATTGTAATAACTACCCTTACTGTTCTCCTGTCTCCAGTCTTTCCTTGCTCTAGTCTTTCCTGTGCTTCCAAATAATCTACCTAATGTATATCTCTAATCATAACACCCCTCTGCTCAAAAGTCTTCAATGGATCCCCATTGCTTATAAAACCAAATTTTATTTTAAATATTTATTTAATAAATTTAAATAGGGCAGCTAGGTGGCCTTGGAGTCAGGAGGACCTGAGTTCAAATCCGGCCTCAGATAATTAACACAAATACTAGCTGTGTGACCTTGGGCAAGTCACTTAACCTCAACTGCCCTCCAAAAAAGCAAAAAAAAAAAAGAATATTAAATAAATAAATATTTATTTATTTTAAACTCATTTGACTTGACATTTAAGACCCTTTGCAATGTGTCTCCTATATACTTTCCCAGCCTTACTTCTTTTTTTGTACTATATAATTAGTCCAATAAAACTGAACTACCCATTATTCCAGGCTCTCAGCCTGCCCTTTTCTATCTTCTTGCATTTGGCCATAGCCTAGAATCCATCCAACTCTTCTTTCAAGGCCTAATTTTGGTACAAGTACCTTTATGATGTCTTCTATGATCTCCTTAAAAAGAAGCAATTCTTGATAAATGGTTAAAAGATGTGAATAGACAGTTTCAGAGGAAGAAATTGAAGTTATCAATAGTCAAATGTAAGTCACTGTAGGTCATTAATCAATAGAGAAATACAAATTAAAAGAACTCTGAGATACCACCTCACATCTATCAGGTTGACTAAGTTGATAAAAAAAGTAAATGACAAATGCTGAAGGAGCTGTGAGAAAACAGGTACTTTAATCTCCTCTTGGTAGAGAACTACTCCAACCATTCTGGAAAGCAATTTAGAATTATGCTCCCAAAGTTATTAAGCTGTATGTAGCCTTTGACCCAGTAATATTGTTCCTAGGTCTTTACCCCCAAAGAGATCAAAGAGGAAAAAGATTCTGAAGTACAGAAATATTTATAGCAGCTCTTTTTTTTGTGGTGGAAAAGAACTGGAAATTGGGGGGATGCCCATCAATTGGGGAATGTTTGAACAAGTTATTATATATGAATGTGATAGAATGCTATCATACTGCAAGAAATGATGAAAGGGAAAAACCAGGAAAGATCTAACATGAACTGATGCTGAGTGAAGTGAGCAGAATCAGGTAAACATTTAAATATTGTACACAATAACAGCAACATTATGTAATGATCAACTGTGATAGACTTAGCTCTTCTCCATAATACAAAGATCTAAGACAATTCCAAAAGACTCATGATGGAAAGTGCTACCCAAAGCCAGAGAAAGAACTGATGGAGAATGAATGCAGATCAAAGTACACTATTTTCACTTTTTTGTTTTTTTTTTTCATGGTTTTCTCCTTTTGTTTTGTTTCACAAGATGACTAATGTGGAAATGTATTTAACATGATTGTACATGTATAACCTATGTCAGATTGCTTGCCATCTTGGGGATGGGGAAGGGGAGGGAGGAGGAAGAGATTGAAGGGAAGGAGAAAAATTTGGAACTCAATCATATAAAAATGAATGTTAAAACTATCTTTATAAGTAATTGGAAAAAAATGGAATACTATTTACAAAAAAAAAGAAATGATGAAAGGCAAGGTTTCAGAAAAACCTAGTGAGGCTTGTATGGACTAACATGAAATACTGTAAAAAAATAATGAATACAATGAATATGAAAAATCATGAAAAGACTTATGAACTAATACAAAGTGAAGGAAGCAGAATTAGGAAAACAATGTAGACTGTGACCACAAAAATGTAAATAGAGAGAACAAGGAGACAATCAAGACTGAGTATGGTGAAATTATACTGACCAAGATTGACCCCCAAAAAAGAATATGTGAATCTCTTCCCACCCTCACCCTCATTGCAAAGATGGGAGACCATAAATGTCAAACTGCATAGAACACCAGGATTTTTTTTGATATACTGGTTAATTTTCTGAAATTTTTTCTTCCTCTCTTAAAAAATATTTCTTGCAATGGATGACTCTTGGTGGGATAGGATATGGGAATGTGATGGGAAATACAGGTAAGGTAAAAACAAAAGCCATCAAAAGTATTTTGGGATATAAAATAAAATCTAAATTAAAAGAAGAATATGAAATCATTAAGCAAGAAGAGTGCTGCATAACATCCCAGAAGTGAACTTGATTATATTTTAAGCAGACAAGAAATGACTCATTTTTAATGTGGGAGTCATTCCTGAATCAGCTGTTGGTATATAGTCAGACCTCTGACAAAGCAAAGATCAAAATTAATACAAAACTAGAAGAGGGCTACTCAGAAAACATATGTTATATAAATAAAGCAACTATAACTCGACCTATTTAAATAAGTTATTAATGATTAAAAAGTGAGAAATGTATAGAGGACATTTTTTTAAGCACAAATTATAGTATTTTCATGAAGGTAAACCTATGTAAATCAATCGTCCTCATAAGGAGGTCAGGATAGCCTAAAAACCAGCAAAGACTTGACTTGCTTGTCAAGCAGAGAGATATGACAGCTGAGGGCAGCAATAGTAAAGAAATTAAAAAAAATTCATTTGTGAAATATTACAAAGATGGATGGTGGAAAGTTATGAGAAATATTATTTTATAAGAAAAGAAGCACTGGAGGGAAAAACCTATTTAAAAGAACTTTGGTAAGAGACCTAACAAAGTAATCTTGAAGGCATCAAAAAGATTTACAAATGATAATAAGTTCTATCAATAAAATAAAAAAATCTATAAATAAACTAAATAAATTACAATAAATTATCTTTATCATTAAGCACAATAGAATATGTGTATATAGAGTGTGTTATGGATGTGTCCAGACACTCCCTAATGTCACACAATTTTTTTTGGTATTTTGTATTTTATTTTTAAGGTTGTATTTTTTTAAAGTACAGTTTGTTAATGTAACTAAAAGGTGGTGCTGTCTGGCAAGGTTCACTGGATTAAGTTGGAAAGAGATAATGAAGGAAGGAGTGAAGGCTCCACATCTTTGTGAGGGCTCCACACTCCCCCTTTGGAATTTGTGCAATTTCACTTTTTTTTATACTTCTCCCTTAGCCTGCCCTGGGAAAGGGACAGAGGATGGTTAGTTTGACAATTCTGCTTCTCAGTATATCAAAATATTTATCTGAGTTCATCATTGTCTCAGCGGGACAAAATTTTTGCACTTACTAGAAACAAACAAACAAAAAATCCTCCTAACTGTTTTTTGGTAGACTTTTTTGCTTTATTAGGAAAATACCCAGATCTTAAGGTTCACTTGTACTTCTTCCATAGTGGTTTTTAATATAGCTTTAAATGAAAAAGACTAGTTTCATCAGCAATTTATTGGGAATACAGAGTACTCTGTCTCAACAGGTATTGGTTAATTTTCTTTTGTATTACAATACTTATTCATGGATCTCTGAACTTGGATTTATTATCTGGAGGCCACATTCTCTTCTATTATTAGTATCTTCCTTGTTGCTCCATCTGTTTTTACTCAAGGTCTTTAAATGAATTTTCTTCTTCCTGAGATCTTTGGTTAATTTTAGTCTTTCCTCTGTGTTCCATATTGCTCATTTTCTGACTCCTTCCCTTTTGAAGGGGGTTACCTTGGAACGAGACCATAAGGTTGTCTCAGCCTCTCTCCACTCTGGGTAATTTACATTTTAGTGGCATTGGTCTCTGCCCCAAATAACTTCTTGGAAGACAGAACTGGATGCAGCTGGATTCCAGTTTTTCCTGGACTGACAGAGACACATACTGGCATCTTGCTCCAGTTCCCTCTATTCCTTAGTTCTCCAGATTAGTACTGTTGACAATATGGCAAGAGAAAAGGATAATTGCTGAAAAGCCCACGTGCATCCTCTATTATCTTTAATATCAAAGGAGGGGGGAAAATGTCCCAGAACATTGACCCAGATACCATTTACTATGGTAAACTTAAGGACAAAATTTGCATTATGTAGGCAGGCATGGATGGATTGTAGATTTGATTTTGAAATCAGAGGACCTGTGTATGGGTTACAGTTCTGCTACTTTCTATTTACATGATCTTATTTACTTAATTTCTCTGTACTTCAATTTCCTTAAATGGGAAGGTTGGACTAAATGATCTCTAAGGTCTCTTTGAATTCTAAATCTGTGACCTTAAGTATGGGACAAATTCCTCTCTCCTAAGAAGCTTTCAAAATAATTAGTGCATAGTATAAGGCAATATAAAATTAAGTACTAAATTACCAAGTATAGACAATGTACTCTAGGAATTTGAGAAGGGAGCTGATAAGGGCTGGTGAAGTCAGAGAAGATTTAATGGAAAAGGAAATATTTGAATTGAGTCTTGAAAGGTGATTGGTATGTAGACAGGAAGGAAATAAACTTTTATTGGGGCCTACTCTGGACCAGGCATTGCTAAGCATATTACAAAGATGATCTCATTTGTTCCTCACAAAAGCCCTGAAAGTTGGGTATAATTATTATCCCCACTTTACAGTTGAGGAAACTGGGACAAAAGTTAAGTGACTTGCCCAGGGCCACGCAGTTAGAAAAGCAAAGTTAGACTTGAATTCAGGTCTCCTTGATTCCAGGCTCTGTTTTCTATGTGCCACCAGCTACCTCTACCTGAAAAAGAAGAAAGGCATTAGATATATAGGATGTTAGAACTGGAAGGAACCTTATGATCACAGAGTCACAGAATATAACAGCTGAAAGAAACCTTATAGAACATCTAGTCCAATCCTCTCATTTTGTGTATGTACTTTTCTAACATTTTGGTCCTTAATTGGTATAGGGAACTTGTAGTGAGAGAACTTCCTTGAACAAGAGAGTTGTAAGAGCTTAAAACTACACTAAGACTTTTGGATAACCTTGTATAGTGTTGCAAATGTTCTACCGATTCTTGTCTTAGAGAAATGCCTGACACACACAGAGCTAGTATTTGCCAGGACTTGAATTCAGGTTTTCTGATTCTCAAATCAGCTCTATGTCCATTATTTCTGCTGTATGTGTATATTTATTAAATCATAAGTTTTTTTTTGTCAGCATTTATAAGTTCTTTCTCTCCTGAGAAAGCAGGGGTTCCCAATCTCTGCTTCTAAACCTTCATCTGCTCTATTGTGTCACCCCCAGCTTTTCTCCTTTTTTTGCCTCTACTCCTCTATAATACTCTGTAATATAGTTCACATTTATGGTATTCTCCTAATACATACACATATTTTCTATCCCTCCATCCATCCACCCACCCACCCATCTATCCATCCATCCATCCATCCATCTATTGTATGGGGCATTCAGGTAAGACTAGTACCTCTGATGTGAGGGCTGCCAAACCCTTTCCTGCGCTGCTTTCCACCTTTGCTATCCTCCAAGAAGCTGTAGCATGCTTAGTGCCCACATCCTGGTAAAACCATCTTGGCAAATAGCTAAACCAGGTTGAGAGTAACTGATAGACCCCAAACCTGGCAGTGTTAAGGGGATGTCTACCCCCAGCATGTGAAGATTTTCCCCTGTAGAACAGGTAGATGAGGACAATTTGTACCAATGGCCATGAAGGCAACTGAAGCAGTTGCTGTGGAGTTAGAGCTTGTTCAGACATTGAAGACGTCAAGGTCATCCACTGCATCTTGGACCATCGCCAGTTGTCTTGACTTTTGTCTTGCAACTGGACTGTGATTACTCAGAAAAAGAGAGTGAGGCTGATGACTTTGTACAAATCTGCCTCACTTAAATCTAATTTATGCATAAACCCTGTGATATCATTGATTATCTCTGAAAATGAAGGACAAACAACACACACACACACACACTCACCCTGGGAGAATAAGTAGTGAAATGTTATGGTCTTCATTTTATAGAGAAGAAACTAGGCCAAAGAGAGGTTAGAATTAAAAATAGGATTCTTGACTTCAAATTTAGTCCTCCCTTTGTTGTGCCATGATGCATTCTCTGGATTTATTTGGGTTTAACTTCGACTCTCAGTTTTGTGGCTCTTAACCATAATTACTCAGAGCTATAAACTAGGGTGGGGTAACTAGAGCTTTATCCATGAGGACTGACATCTGAGGGAGGAGGGATAGTTCCTTCCTGTGACTGTCCTTGGCCTGTGAGCAAAGTGCTACTTGGTGCAGTTACATTCTTACAAGTGATTTTCAGCCTGATCAACTCCCATGAGATGGACCTCACTACTTACTATAGCAACTCATTTCATTTGTGCACAGCTCTGATTATCAGGAAATTCTTCTTTATACTGAGCCAAAATCTGCTTCTCTGCTACTTCTAACCAGCTTCTGGCATGCCCTAGGACCTAAGCAGAATAAATTTAATCCCTCCTCCATATGAAAGTCCTCCACATATTTGAAAGCAGGCATCATGCCTCCCTTCTCCCTTTCTCCCCTTCTCAAATACTTTTTACCCCCAGGCCAAATATCCCCAGTTAAGTTTATTCTTAATGGGAACATGTCGTGACACAGGGTGAGTTGCCTCTGTGTAAATGAGGGGAAGCAATATCAAGACCATAGATTTAATCATTTAGCCCACCCAACCTCCCCCCTAATTTATAGACAGAGAAGGCACAATACACAGAAGGAAGGTAGTTGTATAAGGTCACAAAGATGATCAATAATCTTGCTGTAGAAATTTCCAATGTAATTTCTTTTATAAATTATTATGGCACTTTGAATAGTATAGTAATATAAACTTCATTTAAAAAATGGCAGAAATGACCATTACAAATCCATTAATCAATCTCTGAAAATCAAATGAGGCAGTACAGGAAAAACTCTTAACAAACCTGTAAGTAAAATACAGACGGGAGTTAATTCTTTGTATTCCAGAGTGCAGCCATTAGGGACTGACATTTATATTGGGCTTTAAGGTTTATAAAGTACCAGATTCATATCATCTTATTTAATCTTTATGCCCCTGGTAAGGCATAGTGAAAGCATTATTAAAAGCTTTGAGAGGGTTGAGTGACTTAAGAATGGCAGTTAGGGGGCGGTCAGGTGGCGCAGTGAGTAAGAGCACTGGCCCCAGAGTCGGGAGACCTGGAATCGAATCCGGGCTCAGATACTTAGCACCACACTTAGAAATAATTGGCCATGTAACCTTGAGCAAGTTACTTAACCCCAATTGCTTTAAAAAAAAAAGAATGGCAGTTAGGGGTGCAGAGTGAAGATGGCAAAGTAGAAAAAGGACCTCCATGCAGCTCTGGCTCTCACCAACTCCAATCCATGTAAAAGGGGACTCTGAATAAACTTTGGAGCTACAGAACCCACAAAATGACAAAGAGAAGCTACCCTCCTGCTGAGGAAAGCCTGGCAGGCCGACAGGAATCGGCCAGCGCAGTGCTCTGGGAGCCTAGCCCAGCTCTATGCCAAGGTTTTAGCCCCCAGGCATGCCTGACCAGCAGCGGGCTGGAGGGACTCCAGATCACCAGCAGCTGTGGTGGTCCAGAATTATCAACACATAGATGCTAAGGACAAAGTGAGAGGTCAGTGCAGTTTGGATTTTGGGACCCAGTAGTTGGGAGTGCATCAGCTTTTGCCCCTGGAGAGAGAAGCCACTGAGGGCTGTGGTACAGCTGTAGCCATGGGGCAGCTTTAGCTCCTGGCCTGCAGAGTGTAGGGGTCCAAGCGACCAGTATGAGGGGTAATTGC
Source organism: Petaurus breviceps papuanus (assembly GCF_028583685.1). Lineage (NCBI taxonomy): Eukaryota > Metazoa > Chordata > Mammalia > Diprotodontia > Petauridae > Petaurus > Petaurus breviceps. Next base: position 71,594 of record NW_027186452.1, on the reverse strand, counting down.
TCTTGCTTTAACCTGCTTGGATCTGGATTGCTGTCTAGGGTGGATGTCCTGGAGTGTGTGACCAGCTTGCCAGAGCGTGTGGAGGCCTTAGAGAGGGCACCCATCTAATACCTCTGGCAGCTGAGAAAACTTCAGCATTTGGAACGAAAGCTCCCCTGTCTGGGGGCAGAGTCCTACTGTGGCAAAAAGTCCAAAAGTCAAGTAATTGAGCGGCAACATGACCAGGCAAAGGAAGCAAAGCAAACAGAAGAATCCAACATTAGACTCCTATTTTGGGGACAAAAAGGAGCAAAGCATGGAACAGGAGGAAGACAGTGAAGTCAGAACTCCTGCACCAAAAGCTTCAAAGGAAAATATGAGCTGGTTACAGGCCATAGAGGACCTTAAGGAGCAGACAAGAGAAGTGGAGGAAAAATTGGGAAGAGAAATGAGAATGATGCAAGTAAATTATGAAACGAGAGTCAACAGCCTGACTTGAGGAAAATCATACCTTAAAAAATAGACTAACTAAAATGGCAAAAGAGGCTCAAAAA